>NW_006775372.1:309881-313384 GCF_000442215.2 Lipotes vexillifer
GGGCTTCCCTGGTGGCGCAGTGCTTGAGAGTCCGCCTGCTGTTGCAGGAGACGCGGGTTCGTGCCCCGTTTCGGGAGGATCCCACATGCCGCGGAGCGGCTGGGCCCGTGAGCCGTGGCCGCTGGGCCTGTGCGTCCGGAGCCTGTGCTCCGCAAATGGGAGAGGCCACAACAGTGAGAGGCCCGCATAACGCAAAGAAAAAAAAAAAAAAAATGTAGTTTGTGGTTTATAGCATATGTAAACCTGAAATATATGAAAATATGGCACAAAAATCAGGAGAGGAGAAACTGAAGTTAATCATTCTGAGGAAAGAAAAGTAAATTTTTCCAAAGTTCCTATATTGTTTATGAAATAATGTAATAGCACTTGAAAGTAAATTGTGACAAGTTAAAGCCTCACTGTAAACACTAAATCAATGATTAACACAACAAAGAATTATAGCTAATATGATGACAAGTGAGACACACCGGAATGATAAAAATTTTTCAGCCAGTCCAAAAGAATGAGGAAAAGGAGGGAAAACTGAACAAAGAACAGACGGACAAACAGAAAACAAATACAGTGATCGTACATCTACTCCTGACCATGTAAAAAGCGTATTAGATGTAAATGATCTAAATACTCCCATAGGGCTTCCCTGGTGGCGCAGTGGTTGAGAGTCCGCCTGACGATGCAGGGGACACGGGTTCGTAACCTGGTCCGGGAAGATCCCATGTGACGCGGAGCGGCTGGGCCCGTGAGCCATGGCCGCTGAGCCTGCGCGTCCGGAGCCTGTGCTCCGCAACGGGAGAGGCCACAGCAGTGAGAGGCCCACATACCGCAAAAAAAGAAAAAAAAAAAAATACTCCCATTAAAAGACATACAGAAAGCAAGACCTAACTTTATTCTGCCTACGACAAGCACATTAAATATATAGACACAAGGGTTAAGAGCAAAATGATGAAAAAATATATAACAAGCTGACATAAATCAAAATTGTGCTCACCTATCGATATTAGTATGAGATAAAATAGGTTTTAGAGCAACGGCTATTGCCCTAGATAAAGAAGGTCATTTTATAATAATAAAGAGTTCGATTCATGAAGAGAGCATAAGATTCCTAAATATTTATGCATCTAATAAGAGAACTTTAAAATACATGAAGAAAAAACTAATAGAATTGCAAAGAATTAGGGATTTCAATATCCCTCTTTAATAATTGATAAAATAGCTAGAAAATCAGTACATAAGTACAAGTAAACATATGGAAATTGTGAACACTGAAACCACTGTCATATATTTTTAGTTTATTTTAATGATAAAGCTGCCATTTCTGAGACATATTAATTAAACATTAAACTGTACATATTTAAAGCACATAATTTGATGTTTTGATATATGTATACACAGTGGAGCCAAATCCCCAAATTTTCATAGGCCCCTTGGTAATTCCTCTTTTATGTCCTACCCACCCCCTTTCTAAATAACCTGTGATTCAAAGAGGCCATCACAAGGAAAACCACACACTATTGCAAACTGAATGGCAAAATAATGAAAGCATAATATTCATTTTGGAGGGACACAGGTAAGAAATTATTAGAAGTACATTTATATTTCTACATGCTCTTACTAGAAAAAATAGTTTATTGTTCTCTATGCAACTTTCCATCTTATGAAGGTAGTAAAAATATGTTGTATTCGAAAAAAAGGAAAGCAATAATAAAGAGGGAATTGACTGTTCATTGTTCTTTGAGTCTTGACGCAATATGACAAGGAAATGCAATGTATGTGGCAGGGTGTCTGCTTATAATTATGTGGCAGAATTAAGGCAAAAATGCGATACCCACACACTAAAATATTTGCATTCCAACTACAGAGTCCTATCATTCTAAGTGACGAAAAATGATTCATGAAAGGACAGTGAACTAGCTTCCCCCAAAAGACTGAACAGTTGATATGTGTTTTGAAAGCCACAAGGAGATGGAAAAATAAGTAAATAACTAGATAAATCAGAAGGAAAGGGACTTTTGGAACATGAACCCGCCTCACTGGGTTTCGTAACTTTTCGTGCCATCAATGTATAAGTGGCAGCCACAGGTTGCGAACTCTCTAAAATGGACACCAAAAAATACCCAAAGATATGTGTCTACTTTCCTCATTTCCAAACCAACACACTTTAACATCTATAAAACATTTAGCATCATCTAGCACTAGGAGGCATACTTTATTTTTCAGATAAGTTTAGTGTTGAAAAGTGGTTAAATCAGTTACACACACACACACACACACACACACACCTTAGAATCTGCTTCTTAATGGAACTGCCCATGAAATACGTGAAGCACGTAAGCATGTTATTATTTTTTTTTAATTCAGGTTTATTCCATTAGAGGCTTAAAGTATTTCTTTAGATGCCCGAGAAGGTGTACAAATAATCGCCATATTTCAACTCTATTATGTCAGGCATAACAATACTATCTCCAGTTATTTATATTACATCGACTTTTACATGTAACTACCGAAATAGCATGCACACACTGTAATCCCACAAAAACCTGAGACCTTAAGATGCTTTAAGGATATAACCATGGAAAATAAATGTACCTCCCATTTTATCTTGTTTCACTTGTTTTCTCTCCCTCATCTCTAGGCTTTGAGTAATGTTGCTTCATCTAGTTATTCAATCTTTATCAAACTGAATTGTGCTGATAACAAAATTCACTTTGAGAATCCTGTTTCACTCGTGGTCTGGGGGCAGGCAGTGATTTGACTGAGGATCTGGGAGCTTTTCATCCATTACAGTGACAGCCTGCTAGCTGTGTGCACAAATCCATTTCTGTCAGAGCAAATCTATTCCTAGAGAACTGTGAACAGGAGAAGTCTGACTGCATGTTTGTAACCTATTTCTTGAGGCACTTCTGACAACTTCAGCTTCATTCGAAAGGACTGCCGTCCAGCCCAAATGAAGTTCCTTATCATTTCTTACATTATAGACAGGGCTTCAATTTTCTTGGCCATTTTCCTTCAATGGCACATTTTGGAAGCTGAGATTTCAGTGATAATATTGACTGGTAAGAAATCATGCAATTTCTTTCTTTGTGACATCCTTGTCTGGTTTGGGTATCAGAGTGATGGTGGCCTCATAGAATGAGTTTGGGAGTGTTCCTCCCTCTGCCATATTTTGATAGAGTTTGAGAAGGATGGGTGTTAGCTCTTCTCTAAATGTTGGATAGAATTCGCCTGTGAAGCCATCTGGTCCTGGGCTTTTCTTTGTTGGAAGATTTTTAATCACAGTCTCAATTTCAGTGCCTGTGATTGGTCTGTTCATATTTTCTATTTCTTCCTGGTTCAGTCTCGGAAGGTTGTGCTTTTCTAAGAATTTGTCCATTTCTTCCAGGTTGTCCATTTTATTGGCATAGTTGCTTGTAGTAATCCATAATACAGAGTGAAGTCAGTCAGAAAGAGAGAAACAAATACTGTAGGCTAACACATATATATGGAATCTAAAAAAAAAAAAAAAAAAA
>NW_006775372.1:314899-417095 GCF_000442215.2 Lipotes vexillifer
AATAAAGACGCAGATGTAGAGAATGGACTTGAGGACACAGGGAGGGGGAAGGGTAAGCTGGGATGAAGTGAGAGAGTGGCATGGACATATATACACTACAAAATGTAAAATAGCTAGTGGGAAGCAGCCGCATAGCACAGGGAGCTCAGCTCGGTGCTTTGTGACCACCTAGAGGGGTGGGACAGGGAGGGTGGGAGGGAGACGCAAGAGGGAGGGGATATGGGCATATATGTATATTTATAGCTGACTCACTTTGTTATAGAGCAGAAACTAACACACCATTGTAAAGCAATTATACTCCAATAAAGATGTTTAAAAAAAAACATGCGAAAAGATCCTTCCAAATATATATAAAAAAAAGAAAAACATTAAAGGATATACTATGTCCCAAATACCACATATTTTGACTTCTCTTATCATAAAAGGCTTATCTGATGAGGGCAAAAATTTTCATTAAAAAGGGACAACCACACAGCGGCAAGTCATTCATTGCCCCAAAACATTCCTCCTCCTGTTCCTAGAGGTAAATACTTAACTGTTCTCATCTGTCCTTCCATGAATACTGATAAATGAGCAACTCTGTGTGTTCACTAAGGAAATTCTGCAAAATGCACAATGAGATGCTAATTGGTGGTTCTACTCTGGGTAGGATGTTCAAGGTCTCCAAGGTTTGATTCTGCTTGCATCTTTCTTTCCCTGCATCACCACCCTTCCAGCATGTCTTGTTCTCTGCCTGTACCATCTCAGCCACAGAGAGACACTCAAGTAGAGCACCCCTCCAGATTCTGGGCTGCCTGATGGTACAGCTCCCTCATGAGGTTCTAAGAAATCAGACCAGTGCCTTCTCAGCTTAGAAGAACCACCTTACTATTCTAAGCCACTAGTTCACCTGCCAGGAATTTGTACTCAGGCAAAACGGTAGTCTCACCCCACGAATTCCTTGTTTGCTTAGAGACCATTATCTTGTCTGCCTGTTGGTCAATATCAGGAAACAGTTGTCTTGTATATCTTGTCAATTTTATAGTGGTTTACGGAAGAAGGGTCCCTCCACCATAGTTGAAAACCTGTTCTAGCTAATCTGTCTATTCCATTTTAAGGTTGGTGAATAGGAAGTATGAGTCTTCTGTTTCCAGAAATACTGCAACTGAGTTTCTTGGTGCAAACATGCAGGTTCAAAACACCTAAAATATTGCGTATGCTATGTATCAAATACATTGAAATGTATGTCTAAGAAGACAGAAATGTAAGGGAAATCCCTGAGGGGTAGAAAACCAGTAAGTACAAATTCAAATACTCAACCATGGGGAGACGTTTAATGCATCTAATGTTCCTGGCATAGTATCAATATTTGCTTCATGTTCTTTTTTGGTACGAGCTTGCTGTACATGAAATTGAATAACGGTCATGTCCTCAATGTTTATCATAGCACTAATTTAGTTATATGGGGTCTTTAGTGTCTTATTTAAAGTTGCTAGACCTAAGTGTACACCCAAATGAAGTTATCATGGTCTGCACTTTCACTTTCTAGGCATACAACTGATAACTGGCCATTTCATTTATTTTCATCCCTTATTTATAGATATCGTGCACTCAACAGATAGTATTTTGATTCATGTCTTGTGTGTTTTCCTCTTAACCCAAGGTAAGACCCTTATGAATTATGACAAGATCCCATCAACAGCCACGTGATGTCTTTGAAGTTCTCAGTCACTTGTAAGGACTTACCAAAGGACATTCTTCATTAGAAATCCTAGCTACATGCAGTTTTGTCCATTCAATCAATATCTTAAGAACTAAAATATGCCATATTTTTAGGAGATACGTATTAGTTACATGACAAAATTTCCAAGATACTGTATTTGGAGGGCAGGAATTTGGAGCTACACAATGATAAACATGCTTCTGTGGAAAACATTTTAAAATCTATAACATGCTAATAATATTGCTTTATGGAACACATCAAACTTTTTTGACCATAATACTGTTTTTGTTCTAATCTTTCAGAAGTATTTATAACAAAGGAATTGGAGGACACTGATTATGTGTTGATGCCAGAACAATGAACCCAATACTTCTAAATTATTATTATTATATGATTAATTATATATTATATATAATATTATATGATTAATTGTATATTCTATAATAGTCATATATTAATTATATCATATATATTATTGATATATTACACATAATTAGACACTCTTATGTATAAAATTTTATATACTTGTATAATACATAGTTATAAATTTATATAATTGTTATAATTTATATTAATGTTATAATTATTAGTAATACAATAATTATATGTTTTAATTGTTAATAATGAACAGAATTATCGTCTTCAGTCTCATTTCTCCCAGACTTAAAAATGTTCCAATTCCTATAACTTTCAGGTGGGTGATATTTTCTAATTTTCTAATCTAAAAGAATGTAGAGCCTTGTGCTTGATAATTATTATTATTTTTATTATTTCTTTAGTAACTTTTTTTTCAAGTCTGTGAGAAAAGTTGCTCCCCTTTCCTGTCAGACCTGTCAATACATCAATCCTATATGCCATGTGTCATTTGTATTAAGTACTTTTAAATATTAAATGTGCTATAAAACACAGCCCTCTATTTTTCTATTCATCAAAGTTCAATTCAAGGCCAAGTTTAATTCTATCTGGGACTCTCTCACCACGATTCTTTCTCTCCTTGGCAAACTGTGCATCATTCCTTCCCCTTACCTGGTAGTTCTCTTCACACCTAAAATAATCACCTGCAAACTCCATAATTTCCTGGCTGTGTAGTTCAGAAGATAGAGGGGAATCACTTCAGGTAAACAAAAGAACACAGATTCAAGTGACTCTGAAATTGTCTTATACGCTCACGGATGGAGACTTGCTTGCTTATCCAAGAACTTAAGAACTCGAACGAAAGGGTCTTTAGAGAAACGCCACCCATGTTGCTAATTAGCCAGCGATCAAAGGATTCAACTCAACCCATTTCAGATCATTTCTCTTCTGCCAGAAGGCACTGTAAACCAAGTTAGTTTTGAAAATAGAGCAAGTGGTTTTATTCTTAGCATGAAGTCAGATCTTTCTATAACCCATGATGAGTCGAGAGGAGACTAGAGCACAGGTGGCAGTTGTTTAGAAATACACCAGAGTGCTGATGAAAGGATGAAGCCCTGGAAGGTGACGGTCACTGCCTTTTATATGCTGAGACGGTAGGTCTCACGGAATGCCTTTATTGCAGGAAACCCTGCAGAGGGTGTCTGTCTTTAAACACTTGGCAATCAATTAGGCTGGGCAGGATCCCTTCCTGGGCAAGCCTTCCTTTTTTCCAGCTTGCTTTGCAATTCTTTGTCACAAGCTAAGCTCCGAGCATCCAAGGAAAACACCATCTCAAGCACAGCTGGCAACGTTGCTCTGATTTCCCCAACAGTAGCACCCGCCATTCATCCTAAATGAAATGCTTCTTTCTCTCTTCTTTCATCAAATGTCACCAAATAAAATATCACATTTAAAAGTCATTCGTTCTAGAAAGGTACAAAATATTTTATTCCTATGAACCGTTGAAAGGGTGGAAAAGGCAATTTTTTTTTTTTTTTTTATTGGATTGCACGCAGGACCTTCTGAATTTTAAATCAGTTCAGAATGGCTCAAAATAGTAGCTAAATTGATAGTCTTCACAGCTACTGGGCTCTGGGGGGCAATAAAAGAGGCTACGCATCAACTAGAAATCAGAGAGTTTGCAATTCCCTGGTGGCGCAGTGGTTGAGAATCCACCTGCCAATGCAGGGGACATGGGTTCGAGCCCTGGGCCGGGAAGGTCCCACATGACGCAGAGCAACTAAGCCCGGGGGCCACAACTACTGAGTCTGTGCTCTAGAGCACATGAGCCACAACTACTGAGCCCACGTGCCGCAACTACTGAAGCCTGCGCGTCTAGAGCCCATGCTCCGCAACAAGAGAAGCCACCGCAATGAGAAGCCCGTGCACCGCAATGAAGAGTAGCCCCCGCTCGCAGCGACTAGAGAAAGCCTGCGCGCAGCAACGAAGACCAAAATAACTAAAACTGTATTTTAAAAATTAAAAAAAAAGAAATCAGAGCGTTTATAAATTCATTACTAAGTTAACTCTGGCAGTTATGACGCCAGAGTTGACGAGTAAAGATACTGAAGACACTTGTAAGTGCTTTAGGAAATCTCTTCCTTGTCATCAGGCACCAGCCAGGCTTGTAAAGTCACCATCCGTAACTAACGGAGCTAAAATGAAATGCAAACCCATAGTGCTTTGGATTTGCTTGGCATGGATGCTATTTGCGATCCTTGGAGATCGAGGGTAGAAGAGATAAGCTGAATACTATTCCCAACTTGTAAAAATAAAAACGATTAAAAAAATAAAAAACATGTCAAGTTGTATGTGTATTTACAATTGTCAATGTTCGCCCATTAAAGGAGCCAGGAATAACTGTGAACTTTTTGGAAACAACATGCCCAGCCTATGCTTTAGAAGGAGAAACACTTTGTTCCTTTCAATCATTTTAGGGGAAAATGGAGAGTCTTCATTTTATTATCACATCCATCATACTTATTCTACCACGTCTGAAATTTTACTTAACTTTGACACCTAATGAGTTATCAAAAATATTCATGGAGGGGCTTCCCTGGCGGCGCAGTGGTTGAGAGTCCGCCTGCCGATGCAGGGGACACGGGTTGACCTCCTGTATACCACAGGGAACTCTACACAATACTCTATAATAACCTATATGGGAAAAAAATCTGAAAAAAAACAGATACATGTATATGTATAACTGAATCACTCTGTGGTACACCTGCAACTAACACAACATTATACGTCAACTACACTCCAATGTAAAAAAGAATCAGAACAAGAATTAGTTTATAACTTTTTGTACCAAAGAGCAAAAAGGCTCAATTCCATCTCTTGATATTAACAGAACACATATTAAACAGCATGGGTCTAGGAATAAATGATAAATACGACAAGCTCTTGCCCATGAAAGTTCATTGATTCAGTCACCACCTGCCATTCAAGACCACCTATTGTCCCTGTAAAACACATTTGATTACTTCCTGGCCACTTCAAAGTGCTGTCTGTGTAATAACTGTCATTTTTCCCCTTCCTTGTTTTACCATGAGATACATGTCAAATAATACATGCCTCTTTGAATCTCTTATAGACTCACCACCATGACTCACTTTGATGTTTTAGGGCAGCTGGTGTTTATCAAGTCTTTACTTACAGTACGTGTCCTCTTTTTTCACGCATGGGAGTTTCACTAGAAATGAAGGGGGAAACTAAGTCCACCCTTCCTCAAGATACTTTCAACCAAGGAAGGGTAAGTATTCAACAACAGG
This sequence comes from Lipotes vexillifer, assembly GCF_000442215.2. NCBI lineage: Eukaryota > Metazoa > Chordata > Mammalia > Artiodactyla > Lipotidae > Lipotes > Lipotes vexillifer. Next base: position 320,267 of record NW_006775372.1, read on the forward strand.
ACACAAATCCCAAGGCAACTTAACAGAGGTTTGTCTGGACAGGTGCCATGTCCCCAGGGACTTAGAACATTTTTAAGCAGTTCAGTGCAATTACTTAATGTCTGTGCACCTACCTTAGACATTCGACATATGTGACACCAATAATGTCTATTCTGAAGGCAACAGAGCATGTCTGATGATTTGCAAAGCTATTTTATCCAAAGATTTTATGTTACTGGGCATTTATTTACTTAACTGAAATTTCAGCTTGAAAGTACAGTGGTCCCTCAGTATCTGCAAGGGGGCTTGGTCCCAGGACCTCCAGCGATACCAAAAATCTGAGCATGCTCAAGTACCTTATATAAAATGATGTAGTCTTTGCATATAACCTACGTATCCTATGCATATCCTCCTGTATACTTTAAATCATCTCTAAATGATTATACCACCTAACACAATGTAAATACTAGGTAAATCATTGTAAATACAATGTCAATGCTTTCTACGTTGTTGCCAGCACGCTGCAAATTCTAGTTTGGCTTTGGGGAATTTTCTGGAATTTTTAAAAAATATTTTTAATCTACAGTTGGTTGAATCTGAGGCACTGAGCCCCAGGAGACAGGGGGCCACTTGCATAAAGCTGTTAGAACAGTAGGTAAATGCCAGGTGCTCAGCGGAGCTGCACAGAGATGAACTGCCAGTTATTGGAGTAGCCCACTGAGACCAAAAGGCACCAGTGACATTAACAGTCGGACATTTAATCTCTTGCTGCGGTAGCAAAAGCAAGAGGCTAATTTGGAGAGAGTGCCAGACTCCATATTCCATTTTTCCCCATGGAACGGCGCTGGGTTAGGGTCAGGTCGATCAGTATAGACCTGGGGTCTTGGGAGGTGGCCTCGCTACCCAGGCAGTCCCAAGCTAAGGGCTTCTGCTGTTTTATGGGCTCAGGTCTAGGGGGAGGGAAGGGCAAGGGAGCCATGATGGAAAAGTGCCGGGTGCTCAGTCAGAGTAGAGGGAGGGTCTTTGAGGACTCCTCTTCCATCCAGAAGGGGGTCTCAGCAGAGGCACCCGGGAAAACCTCCACCAAGGTCCCCCAATGAGGAGGCCTCCAAAGTGGGTACCTGGGCCAGGAATGCAGCTATGCGTGATGCTGCATGACAACATGGCCCATCAGGGGGCTGAGTCCTTAACTATAACCCTTCAGAGACTGCCATGCACTGCCAGACACCCAATCTGGTGTGCGGAGGGCAGTTTCCCCACCTGAGGGCTGCCAGGCAAAGCCTCTGTCACTGCCTACCATAGGGCCTGAAAAGCCACACATTGTTTATCAGCCAAGAGCCGGATTCCTGAGTTAGAGCACCTCACAGATCAGAAAAGAAACCTGGCTGCGGTATCACAAGCAAGATGGAATACGTTGTGAGGCTGAGGGTGGTCAGAGCACACACTGAAGAAACCCGGGCAGATGGAAGAATAAAGCATAAGGAGGAACGCACAGGCACCGCGTTATATAGGCCCTTAACTTACATGACTTCAACTGTACTTGCCAGTCAGAGAGTGAACAACAAAGCAGAAAGATAAATAATTGCAAATATTTTCTCCAGTGGTACAGATGAACTTATCTGCAAAGCAGAAAGAGACACAGACGTAGAGAACAAATGTACGGATACCAAGCAGGAAGGGGGGGGGATGAACTGGGAGATTGGGATTAACAGATATACACTACTAAGTATAAAATAGATAGTTAATGAGAACCTACTGTATAGCACAGGGAACTCTACTCGATGCTCTGTGGTGACCTAAATGGGAAGGAAATCTGAAAAAGAGTGGATATATGTCTATGTATAACTGATTCACTTTGCTGCACAGCAGAAACTAACACAACATTGTAAAGCAACTCTACTCCAAGAGATTTTTTTAAAAAGATAAATAATTGAAAAGAGCTCTAACAGAAAGTCCCCAAAGAAAGATGGCAGCTGTCTCCTCAGCTGACCTCAGTTCCAGAAAGTCTTGGACACCATGAGACTCAAGACATAGAGTGAGACTGTCATGGCTGAAGCTGTATGTGTTTCATACAACATGGCACCATGGAAAAAGAACTCTGCTTCCACTGGACTGAAGGAAATACAGAAATTTTATGTTCACGTGGGGTTTCCTACTACAGGATTGTTCCACATCAGGGAAGATCCTGAAAGCGTTTTCAAGCACGTATGTGTCCTTACGCACTTTTCACATTGTTCCTTGACTTGAGAAAAGTAACAGCTGCAAACATACAGACTGCTTAAGAACAAGTTATAACAAGTACAGATGAATATCACTTTGGATCTACGTGTAGAAGTGATGCATTATACCATGAATTTGGAGTACGTCCACGTATTTGTCTCACTCACCCATTACAGTTGTTTAATTTTCAACAGATGGTCATACGTTTCATATGATGTCATCTCAAAATTGAAAACGGATGCAATGTAGTTTCCTTCTGCGATCAATATTTCCTACTAGAAAATTACATCCTTCTCTGGCAAGAACTGAAGTCTGCACTCCAAGTCTTGTATTTGAAAAGGAAAATATTGTAAATTGCATTTGAGGTGTATTCTATGGGTAAGTGGATATAAACTGTCATATTTTATTCCAACCCGTTAAGGTATGATGAAACAATTTATTCTGGTAACAGGTATTTATATAAAGCAAATGGGACAGATGAGATGTATAATAAATTGTCATTATTTTTATTATTTCCTGATGGCGGTGATTCTTTCCTCAGACTTTATGTTTAACTCCCATGTGAATCATTTGAGGAGCTTATCCCTGTAAGAACCCCCTTCTCTGCTGGATCGGCCTAACAGCCATGTTTTCCCTCACTGAACAGATTTTTCAACTTACAGCTCAGTGTCTTGAGTTCATTACTGATATTCATGCCACTCTCCGCAGTCCAAACTGATAGCAAATCTCCTCAAAAGAAGAATTAAGGGACTTCCCTGGTGGCGCAGTGGTTAAGAACCCGCCTGCCACTGCAGGGGATGCAGGTTCGAGCCCTGGTCTGGGAAGATCCCACATACCGCAGAGCAACTAAGCCCATGCGCCACAACTACTGAGCCTGTGTGCCACAACTGCTGAGCCCACATGCTGCAACTGCTGAAGCCTGCGCACCTAGAGCCAGGGCTCCACAACAAGAGAAGCCCGTGCACCGCAACGAAGAGTAGCCCCTACTTGTCGCAACTAGAGAAAGCCCATGCACAGCAACGAAGACCCAACGCAGACAAAAATTAATTAATTAATTAAAATTACTTAAAAAAAAAAAGACAAACTGACCAGGGCTTTACTGACATGTAATGAGATTCATGTAAGGAGGCTGAAACACATGTGCAGTACTACCTTAGGCCCAGCTGACTAAATATCAAAAATCTCAGCATTCCCATTCATTATTTCATCCCCCCAAACCTGCCATTCCCAAACTTTTCTCTGGATTCTGTATTTGATTACAAGAGGCATCAGGTTTTAGATGGTTCTGAATCATTTTTAACTACAGCAATTTTGAAGATATTCATGGGAAATATAATGGCATCATATCTAATCACCTTCGACCAAAAGATATTACAGCCCAGAGCTGGGCAAAGCCACTGAAAATAACCACTATGGAAGTTTCCATTGGGTTTCATATCAAATAATTTATTTCTATGAAGTTAAAACTTGAATAGATTCAGAATAAAGGTATTTCCCCTAAGAGAGGTTAATGATAAACAGGCTCAAAATGTTCAAAATATAGATACTTACTATCCGATAAAATAAATCATAAGATATGCTAAAGTTCTGGTATGTTTTCTTTAAAAAAATTGTCAATAGCCATAAATTGTTTATCATTTTTCGAATAGCAATATTCAGTAAATGCTGAATTTGCTTCAATAATTTTTTAATTTTCCATAACTATTATATTCTTCAAAATAAAAAACAGCATGCAACAGAGATAGCAATTAAATTGTGCTAATTATTAATTACTTCTAAATAACTGCAAACAATTCACTCTTGGGGGTATAAATACATTTGTGACCATACACAATAAACTGTCAAAATATCTTTAACAAAAGTCAGTTAGTGAATTATGTGTGAAATCCTTACTGTGCAATCTGAAATAAAGGTTACTGATTTAATGTTTTCTTAACCCACGTGGAAAAGTTTGGAATCTGCATCTTCATAAAAATCCCAGTAGAGAATTCTACCAACTATGCTCTGAAATGCAAATTAGTGTTCATTTTACTAAATATACAAATTTAAGACAATTTGTGAAACGTAAATAATTTTTCCAGTTAACACCTGTCTTTTTTGGAATTAATATATATTGTTGAAAATACACTTGCAATAAGAATAATCAATAGACTTCCATAATTTGAATCCGAAATATCATCAACAGCCTTAGATTTAATAATCTATTAAAAGGAGCTTCAAGATGGCGGAAGAGTAAGACACGGAGATCACCTTCCTCCCCACAAATACATAATAAATACACCTACACGTGGAACAGCTCCTACAGAACACCTACTGAACGCTGGCAGAAGACCTCAGACCTCCCAAAAGGCAAGAAACTCCCCACGTACCTTGCTTGGGCAAAAGAAAAAACAGAGACAAAAGAATAGGGACGGCACCTGCACCAGTGGGAGGCAGCCGTGAAGGAGGAAAGGTCCACACACTAGGAGCCCCTTCGCGGGCGGAGACTGCGGGAGGCGGAGCGGGGAGCTTCGGAGCCGCGGAGCAGAGCGCAGCAACGGGGGTGCGGAGGGCAAAGCGGGGAGATTCCCGCACAGAGGATCGGCGCCGACCGGCGCTCACCAGCCCCAGAGGCTCGTGTGCTCACCCGCCGGGGCGGGCGGGGCTTCGGAGGTCGGAGCGCAGGGAGAGGACGGGGGTTGGCGGCGTGAACACAGCCTGCAGGGGTTAGTGCGCCACGGCTGGCCGGGAGGGAGCCCGGGGAAAAGTCTGCACCTGCCGAAGAGGCAAAAGAGACTTTTTCTTCCCTCTTTGTTTCCTGGTGCGCGAGGAGAGGGGTTTAAGAGCGCTACTTAAAGGAACTCCAGAGACGGGCGCGAGCCGCGGCTAAAGGCACGAACCTCAGAGACAGGCGCGAGCCTTGGCTACAAGCGCGGACCCCAGAGACGGGCGGGAGACGCTAAGGCTGCTGCTGACGTCACCAAGGGGCCTGTGTGCGAGCACAGGTCACTATCCACACCCCTCTTCCGGGGAGCCTGAGCTGCCTGCCACTGCCAGGTTCCCGGGACCCAGGGACAACTTCCCAGGGAGAACATACGGCGGGCCTCAGGCTGGTGCAACTTCATGCTGGCCTCTGCTGCCGCAGGCCCGCCCTGCACTCTGTGCCCCTCCCTCCCCCCCGGCCTGAGTGCACCAGAGCCCCCGAGTCAGCGGCTCCTTTGACCCCGTCCTGTCTGAGCAAAAAACAGACGCCCTCCAGCGACCTACACGCAGAGGCAGGGCCAAATCCAAAGCTGAGCCCCTGTGAGCTGTGAGAACAATGCATCTGTGGAAAACTTGGACAAGGAATTATGCCAAAATTGAGGCCCTGGACTTTGGGAGCAACGATATATATTTTTTTTTCTTCCCCTTTTTCTCTTTTTGTGAGTGTGTATGTGTATGCTTCTGTGTGTGATTTTGTCTGTATAGTTTTGCTTTTACCATTTGCCCTAGGGTTCTGTCCCTTTTTTTTTTTTTTTAACTATAGTTTTTAGTGCTTGGTATCATTGGTGGATTTGTTTTTTAGTTTGGTCACTCTCTTCTTTCTTTTTTTATTACATTAAAATTTTTTTAAAATAATTATTTTTTATTTTAATAACTTTATTTTATTTTATCTTCTTCTTTTTTTCTTTCTTTCTTTTTTCCCTTTTATTCTGAGCCGTATGGATGAAAGGCTCTTGGTGCTCCAGCCAGGTGTCAGTGCTGTGCCTCTGACATGGGAGAGCAAAGTCCAGGACATTGGTCCACAAGAGACCTACCAGCTCCACGTAATATCAAATGGTGAAAATCTCCCAGAGATCTCCATCTCAATGCCAAGACCCAGCTCTACTCAATGACCAGTAAGCTACAGTGCTGGACCCACTATGCTAAACAACTAGCAAGACAGGAACACAGCCCCATCCATTAGCACAGAGCTGCCTAAAATCAAAATAACGGCACAAACACCCCAAAACACAACCAGACATGGACCTGCCCACCAGAGAGACAAGATCCAGCCTCATCCACCAAAACACAGGCACTAGTCCCCTCCACCAGGAAGCCTACACAACCCACTGAGCCAACCTTAGTCAGTGTGGACAGACACCAAAAACAACGGGAACTACGAACCTGCAGTCTGCAAAAAGGAGACCCCAAACACATTAAGTTAAGCAAAATGAGAAGACAGAGAAACACACAGCAGATGAAGGAGCAAGGTAAAAACCCACCAGACCTAACAAATGAAGAGGAAATAGGCAGTCTACCTGAAAAAGAATTCAGAAAAATGATAGTAAAGATGATCCAAAATCTTGGAAATAGAATGAATAAAAGAAACGTTTAACAAGGACCTAGAAGAACTAAAGAGCAAACAAACAGTGATAAAAACACAATAAATGAAATTAAATATACTCTAGAAGGGATCAATAACAGAATAACTGAGACAGAAGAATGGATAAGTGACCTGGAAGATAAAATATTGGAAAAAACTATTGCAGAGCAGAATAAAGAAAAAAGAATGAAAAGAATTGAGGACAGTCTCAGAGACTTCTGGGAAAACATTAAATACACTAACATTCTAATTATAGGCATCCTAGAAGAAGAGAAGAAAAAGAAAGGTACTGAGAAAATATTTGAAGTTATAGTTGAAAAGTTCCCTAATATGAGAAAGGAAACAGTTAATCAAGTCCAGGAAGCACAGAGAGTCCCATACAGGATAAATCCAAGGACAAATACGTCAAGACACATACTAATCAAACTATCAAAAATTAAATAAAAAGGAAAAATATTAAAAGCAGCAAGGGAAAAACAACAAATAACATACAAGGGAATCCCCATACGGTTAACAGTGGATCTTTCAGCAGAAACTCTGCAAGCCAGAAGGGGCTGGCAGGACATATTTAAAGTGGGGAAGGAGAAAAGCCTGCAACCAAGATTACTCTCCCCAGCAAGGATCTCATTCAGATTTGATGGAGAAATTAAAACCTTCACAGACAAGCAAAAGCTGAGAGAGTTCAGCACCACCAAACCAGCTTTACAACAAATGCTAAAGGAACTTCTCTAGGCAAGAAACCCAAGAGAAGGAAAAGACCTACAATAACGAACCCAAAACAATTTAGAAAATGGGAATAGGAACATACATATCGATAATTACCTTAAATGTAAATGGATTAAATGCTCCAACCAAAAGAAATAGACTGGCTGAATGGATACAAAAACAAACCCATATATATGCTGTCTACAAGAGACCCACTTCAGACCTAGGTACACGTACAGACTGAAAGTGAGGGGATGGAAAAGGATTCCATGCAAATGGAAACCAAAAGAAAGCTGGAGCAGCAATTCTCATATCAGACAAAATAGACTTTAAAATAAAGACTATTAGAAGAGACAAAGAAGGACACTACATAATGATCAAGGGATTGATCCAAGTAGAAGATATAACAATTGTAAATATTTTTGCACCCAACATAGGAGCACCTCAATATATATGGCAAATAATAACAGCCAAAAAAGGGAAAATCGAGAGTAACGCCATCATAGTAGGGGACTTTGACACCCAACTTTCACCAATGCACAGATCATCCAAAATGAAAAGAAATAAGGAAACACAAGCTTTAAATGATACATTAAACAAGATGGACTTGATATTTATAGGGCATTCAATCCAAAAACAACAGAATACACTTTCTTCTCAAGTGCTCATGGAACATTCTCCAGGATAGATCATACCTTGGGTCACAAATCAAGCCTTGATAAATTTAAGAAAATTGAAATTGTATCAAGTATCTTTTCCAACTAAAATGCTGTGAGACTAGATATCAATTACAGCAAAAAATCTGTAAAAATGCAAATACATGGAGGCTAAACAATACACTACTTAATAACCAAGAGATCACTGAAGAAATCAAAAAATACCTAGAGACAAATCACAATGGAAACACGACGATGCAAAACCTATGGGATGCAGTAAAAGCAGTTCTAAGAGGGAAGTTTATAGCAATACAATCCCACCTTAAGAAACAAGAAACATCTCAAATAAACAAGCTAACCTTACACCTAAAGCAATTAGAGAAAGTAAAACAAAGAAACCCCAAAGTTAGCAGAAGGAAAGAAATCATAAAGATCAGATCAGAAATCAATGAAGAAGAAATGAAGGAAATGATAGCAGAGATCAATAAAACTAAAAGCTGGTTCTTTGAGAAGATAAACACAATCGATAAACCATTAGCCAGACTCATCAAGACAAAAAGGGAGAGGACTCAATAGAATTAGAAATGAAAAAGGAGAAGCAACAACGGACACTGCAGAGACACAAGGGATCAGGAGAGATCACTACAAGCAGCTCTATGCCAATAAAATGGACAACCTGGAAGAAACGGACAAATTCTTAGAAATGCACAACCTTCTGAGACTGAACCAAGAAGAAATAGAAAATAGGAACAGATGGAATACAAGCACTGATATTGAAACTGTGATTCACAATCTTCCAACAAACAAAAGCCCAGGACCAGATGGCTTCACAGGCGAATTCTATCAAACATTTAGAGAAGAGCTAACACCCATCCTTCTCAAACTCTTCCGAAATATAGCAGAGGGAGGAACACTCCCAAACTCATTCTATGAGGCCACCATCACCCTGATACCAAAACCAGAGAAAGATGTCACAAAGAAAGAAAACTACAGGCCAATATCACTGATGAACATAGATGGAAAAATTCTCAACAAAATACTAGCAAACAGAATCCAACAGCACATTAAAAGGACCATACACCATGATCAAGTGCGGTTTATCCCAGGAATGCAAGGATTCTTCAAGATACGCAAATCAATGTGATACACCATATTAACAAACTGAAGGAGAAAAAACATATGATCAACTCAATAGATGCCGAGAAAACTGTTGACAAAATTCAACACCCATTTATGATAAAAACCCTCCAGAAAGTAGGCATAGAGGGAACTCACCTCAACATAATAAAGGCCATATATGACAAACCCACAGCCAAAATCGTCCTCAATGGTGAAAAACTGAAACCATTTCCACTAAGATCAGGAACAAGACAAGGTTGCCCACTCTCACCACTATTATTCATACAGTTTTGGAAGTTTTAGCCACAGCAATCAGAGAAGAAAAAGAAATAAAAGGAATCCAAATCAGAAAAGAAGAAATAAAGCTGTCACTGTTTGCAGATGACATGATACTATACATAGAGAATCCTAAAGATGCTACCAGAAAACTATTAGAGCTAATCAATGGATTTTGTGAAGTAGCAGGATACAAAATTAATGCACAGGAATCTCTTGCGTTCCTATACACTAATGATGAAAAATCTGAAAGTGAAATTAAGAAAACACTCCCATTTACCACTGCAACGAAAAGAATAAAATATCTAGGAATAAACCTACCTAAGAAGACAAAAGACCTGTATGCAGAAAATTATAAGACACTGATGAAAGACATTAAAGATGATACAAACAGATGGAAAGACATACCATGTTCTTAGATTGGAAGAATCAACATTGTGAAAATGACTATACTACCCAAAGCAATGTACAGATTCAATGCAATCCCTGTCAAACTACTACTGGCATTTTTCACAGAACTAGAACAAAAAATCTCACAATTTGTATGGAAACACAAAAGACCCCAAATAGCCAAAGCAATCTTGAGAAAGAAAAACGGAGCTGGAGGAATCAGGCTCCCTGACGTCAGACTATACTACAAAGCTACAGTAAACAACATAGTATGCTACTGGCACAAAAACAGAAATATAGATCAATGGAACAGGATAGAAAGCCCAGAGATAAACCCATGCACATATGGGCACCTGATCTTTGATCAAGGAAGCAAGAATATACAGTGGAGAAAAGACAGCCTCTTCAGTAAGTGGTGCTGAGAAAAGTGAACAGCTACATGTAAAACAAAGAAATTAGAACACTCCCTAACACCATACACAAAAATAAACTCCAAATGGATCAAAGACCTAAATGTAAGGCCAGACACTACCAATCTCTTAGAGGAAAACATAGGCAGAACACTCTATGACATAAATCACAGCAAGATCCTTTTTGACCCACCTCCTAGAGAAATGGAAATAAAAACAAAAATAAACAAATAGGACCTAATGAAACTTCAAAGCTTTTTCACAGCAAAGGAAACCATAAACAAGATGAAAAGACAACCCTTAGAATGGCAGAAAATATTTGCAAATGAAGCAACTGACAAAGGATTAATCTCCAAAATTTACAAGCAGCTCATGCAGCTCAATAACAAACAAGCAAACAACCCAATCCAAAAATGGGCAGAAGACCTAAATAGACATTTCTCCAAAGAAGATATACAGACTGCCAACAAACACATCAAAGAATGCTCAACGTCATTAATCATTAGAGAAATGCAAATCAAAAGTACAATGAGATATCATCTCACACCAGTCAGAATGGCCATCATCAAAAAATCTACAAATAATAAATACTAGAGAGCTTATGGAGAAAAGGGAACCCTCATCCACTGTTGATGGGAATGTAAATTGATACAGCTACTATGGAGAACAGTATGGAGGTTCCTTAAAAAACTAAAAATAGAACTACCATATGACCCAGCAATCTCACTACTGGGCATATACCCTGAGAAAACTATAATTCAACAAGAATCATGTACCACAATGTTCACTGCAGCTCCATTTACAATAGCCAGGACATGGAAGCAACCTAAGTGCCCATCAACAGATGAATGGATAAAGAATATGTGGCACATATATACAATGGAATATTACTCAGCCATAAAAAGAAACGAAATTGAGTTATTTGTAATGAGGTGGATGGACCTAGAATCTGTCATACAGAGTGAAGTAAGTCAGAAGGAGAAAACCAATAGCGTATGCTAACACTTATATATATGGAATCTAAAAAACAAACAAACAAAATGCTCATGAAGAACCTAGGGGCAAGACGGGAATAAGGACCTACTAGAGAATGGACTTGAGTATACGGGGAGGGGGAAGGGTAAGCTGGGACAAAGTGAGACAGTGGCATGGACATATGTACACTACCAAATGTAAAATAGATAGCTAGTGGGAAGCAGCCGCATAGCACAGGGGGATCAGCTCAGTGCTTTGTGACCACCTAGAGGGGTGGGATAGGGAGGGTGGGAGGGAGGGAGATGCAAGAGGGAGGAGATATGGGGATATATGTATATGTATAGCTGATTCACTTTGTTATAAAGCAGAAGCTAACACACCTTTGTAAAGCAATTATACTCCAATAAAGATGTTAAAAAAAATAATAATAATAAACTATTAAAATTTTTGACTTTCCTCCTCCCCCTTGTTTTTTAATTTAGGGAGATAAAGTGATTTGTAAATTACTTTATGTTCTTTCAATTCTCTGTGAACATTTATATGATGTTAATCTTTGGATCAATTTCAAATAAGGTTAATTATTTTAATATTTCATTTGGCCATGAAAATATACTGATATATTAACTGAATATGGACTATTATTTTGTAATTTGGCAATGTATAAATTCATACTTATAAAGATTTATCTTATGAAAGTACTATACACATATATAATCTACATATTTATATTATTTTAATTTGCTAACTGTAGCATTATCCTCCTTTTAAAACCATATTAGGGACTTTCCTGGTGGCGCAGTGGTTAAGAATCCGCCTGTCAATACAGGGGACACGGGTTCAAGCCCTGGTCCGGGAAGATCCCACATGCCATAGAGCAACGTAGCCCGTGTGCCACAACTACTGAGCCTGCGCTCTAGAGCCTGCAAGCCACAACTACTGAGCCCACAAGCCACAACTACTGAACCCGTGTGCCACAACTACTGAGCCCACGTGCCTAGCCCGTGCTCCGCAATAAGAGAAGCCATCGCAATAAGCCTGCACACCGCAACGAAGAGTAGCCCCTGCTCGCTTCAACTAGAGAAAGGCCGCACGCAGCAATGAAGACCCAACGCAGCCAAGAATAAATTAATTTTTAAAAAATGAATGCTGCACAGTACATCTGAATGGTTTCTCAGATAAGTTTAGTATCTGGAACACTAATTAAAATACCTGCCTGGAAATGTGAGTTTGGTGCTTCCTGCTCGTTCCACTAAGATACTGATTAAAAGTAAACTCATAGGAAGGTTGTGATTTTTTTAAAGTGCTTGATGTTTCTGAGAATGCTTGATGTCTCTAAATATGCCTGGCTTGTGAATCTCAATGAGATGGCATGACTCTGCTGTCAGTGTGCTGCTACCACAACTTTCTTTGTTTTTAAATATTTTTTTTTGTTAACCTCATAATCATAATTATATTGTGGATATCAGAGTATATCTCAATGAAATGCGAAGGTTAACGTCATGATCCTAGCTGTGTTACTATATAGCTAAGAGATTAAAAGATGGGGCAGGGGTGGGATGAACTGGGAGATTGGCATGGACATATATACACTACTATGTATAAAATAGGTAAGTAATGAGAACCTGCTGTATTAGCACAGGGAACTCCACTTCACTTTGCTGTACAGTAGAAACTAACACAACATTGTAAAACAACTCTACCCCAATTAAACAAAAGAGGATGTGTGGAAAAGGGTGGAAATGAAAAGAATCAGAATTTTGTGCTACATGACAGGCTACCATCAAGTCCTGTGTTATAGCTGAGGATGCTCTCACACTTTTCTGTGTTAAATATTCTCCTAATTTTTGTGACTCATATGCATGAACTATATGCACGACTACTTGTAGACCGTCTACAGCAAATCTGATAACATTTTGTCCCACAGTCAAGCTAATTCAAAGCTGACTATTTTATTCTATTTCATTTTCATCAATTATACTATTATACTTTCCCCTCCCAGCAGCTACTCTATAGTTGTTGCTCTTTTATGCAAAGTTGTGTTTAGGTCATGGAATAACTTTCTGAAAGGGCTTAAGCTGATTGTATGTCTAGGCATTTTTATTTGTGTAATTCTTATTAATTTCCCACATCCTAAAAAAAAGCAAGAAATACTTTTCCACTTAATTGGAGCATTCTCAGTAATGACTGAATATGTCTTGTATATGCCTGTGTCTATTTTTTGAGCAAGAAATGGATTCTTTGAAGGCTAAAATGCTGAGTCAACATGGTTATTCCTAAATTTGGTGAAAGTAGTTAAGACACAAATGGGTGCATTAGAAAAATTAAGACGCCCAAAGGTACTGAATATACAGATAGGCAGATGTTGGAAAGAGTTGAATTTATGATCATCACAGACTAGAAAGTAAATAGAAATTCAGTAATTACCTCACAGTGAAAAGTAGTGCTGTATATGGCATGAAAAAGGGAAGATGTTAACAGACATTCTACTGTTACATAGCCCAAGGTTGAGATGGGTGATACTATCCTTTCAAAGTTGTTGGTTGAGAACAAAGTGAAACTGCAGAGAATCTAAGCATAAGAGAAAATACAGAGTTCAGTTCGACCAACCATTTCTCGAGAAAATTGATACTTTCAAGAAAATTCTGCCAAATGACTCAGCAACTTTTTCTCAAACAGCTTCTGGGAGGGAATTCTTACAACTTCCAGAGGTAAGCTCTCCATCACTGGGTAAGTCTGAACCTGGTCTGTGTAATAATCTGCTTCCTCTTACTTCTCCCAGGAGATATGACTGCTAGAGAAATAATCTAATCATTTATGTGTAAACATGACTCAACTATTGGAAAACAGGATACCATATCCCCATTTCACCAGACTGAATATCTCTACCTCAGACTATCTCACATATGAAATAATTTAGCTTCCTTGCTTTTTTCCATCTGATGGTCTGAACATTTGACCCAATCCCTCCTTCAACAATGGAACCCAGAACTAAGGGCAATAATCCCGCTGTCATTTGACCAACCCTTGAAGGGCAAAGCTACAGGGGCAAAACACCGCCCCGCCCCATTGTTCCTGGAGGTATAGCATGAACTAAGGAGGATTATTCTCAAGCCTTAAGGTCTAATGGAATTTGCACTGTTGGATTTCAGACTTGTTGGGGATTTGTCACTCCTCCCTTCTTTCCTATTTCTCTCTTTTGTAATGGGAATACCTACCTTATGTCTGTCCCACCACTGTAATTTGAAAGCTCGTAAAGTTAAATTTCACAGATTCACAGCTGGCAAGGAATTTGCCTCAGGGTGAATCCTAAATATCATCTAAATCAGATATAGATGGGACTTAAATTGAGTGGATGACATGTCAAAAGGACATAAATTTCGGGGATCCATGGGTTGCATGCTGTCACCTGAATGTCCCCACAAAACCCTTATGTTGAGACCTAACCGCCTCAGGGTGATGGTGTTAGGAGGGGGGGGCCTTTGGGAGGTGATGAGGTCGTGAGTGTGGAGCCCTCATGGATGGGATTATTGTCTTTATAAAAGAGACCCCAGAGAGCCCCCTCCTACCTTCCCCCATGAGCAGACACGGCGAGAAGACACCTTCTCTGAACCACGAGACAGGTTCTACCAGACCCTGAACCTGTCACTGCCTTGATGGTGGACTTACAGTCTCTAGAACTAAATTAAATTGCTATTGTTTAAGCAACAGCCCGTGGCATCTTGTTGTAGCAGCCCCAAGGAACTTAAAGCATTATCCACATGTTCTGGTCCTCTGCACTCATTAACTGGGACACTGATCAATGCGCTTGTCCTCTGTTCACTATACACACTCATGACCGACTCGAGGACCAAGACGCCCAATAGTCAACCTAAGACTTCAAGTCCCCTCTCACCCACACAGAAGCATGCACTTGTCTGAAGACATTTTGGGGGATGGAGAGCTTCTGGTTAGAAGTGGAACCTACACACTCGGAGTTTACATTTTTAGCTCTCTACAAGGTGGTATAAAGTGGTGGTTCTCTTTATAGATTTTTAACAGTTTTTAAGGGTATATAATGAATAATGAATCACATACCACCTTGAATTTGGAGGTATTGGTATTTCTAAGGAAATTGTGCATATTACAATGAGAAAAGCTATATTCATTTTTAATAGTGATAAATGGTGATTTCTTTATATCTTGAATTTATAAATGCAATTAGATACTTTTAAGTTTTTAAGTTCATTTAACGGTAAGTTGGAGAAGACCTGTATAAAATACATAAAGGCTTCAGTGTGTTTTGTTTCAGGATGGAAATATATACTCTATAATCCTTAAGTAACTTGAATCTCAATGGGCATGAATGATGTGAGTCTATATTCGATCTTCCAAGCATCATAAATTATGTAAAGTTTTACAAAGAGTTTATTATAAGACAATAAACCACTTAATACATATTACTTTCTTTGGAACAACTTTTTTTTTTTAATATCAAAAAAGAAAAAATTCTACCCATGGAAAGTCTGCAACCGCCTGTCATTTACAGCATGTCAAATCAATCAGAGCATAAGTGCTGTGCATATGAAAATGTTTCTAGAATCTGGTTCTAAAGTAAAATCTTTAGATGAAAATTCACATCCTGTAGAACTGCTGGCACCCTTATGAATTATAGTTATTGAATCCCACAGTCATTATTATAATTAAATCCCCATAATCAGTGTTGACTGAATGTCACTGCCCATGTTAAGGTACCATTTTACTACATTAGTGAAACCATCACAAAAATGTGAGAAAAATTTAAAACTTCCTAAACAGAAAACTTTCTACTCTTCCTAATAATGTATAATACTTTATAACACAGAATTCCTCATATTAAAACATGTCGTGGCATTTTTCTGGCTCTAGAGAAAACTATGATATTGTTGGAGGCTTCCCTCCTATAAGGACAATGGTTTCGAATCTAACTCTGTATGTAATTTTGTAAAAATGCATTTTTAACATGTTTGGTTGAACCGGTATTACACAACGGAACCATTGTTTATTGCAGATTCAGCGAGAGCATTGAATTTACATTCATTAAATACAAATGGAATTCTATGAATATCCGTCAAAACCACCATGTTTCCGGAGGTGGATCAAGGTGGCGGAGTAGGAGGACCTAGGGCTCACCTTCCCCCACAAACACATTAAAAATACATCTACATGTGGAACAATTCTCACAGAAAACAAACTGAAAACTGGCAGAAGATCTCTTACACAACTAGAGCTGCAAGAAAGATCCCACATGACTGGGTAGGATGAAGAAAAGGCATCAGGACGGGACTGGCGCCTTGGGAGGGATCTGCGAAGGAGGGGTGGTCTTCATGGGTAATCCCTTGCCCTGTGAAGTCCCTTGCTTGCTGGGAAGTCAACTGGGACAGATAGAGGGGCTGCAGGAGCCTGGACACTGCTTATGAGGAATGCACGCATGCTGGCTTGCTAGCCATCAGGGCAGAGAGATAGACGGATGCTGACAGCTACTGTCTCGCTGCCCTGCACTTCCCAGACCAAAATGTGCCATGTGGGGCTGCTAGTACATGCAGCAGCTAGGCACTGACACTCAGGAGTCTGGGTCCTGGGAGAGGACTCTGTCTAGCTGCATGGAGATGGCCTGGGAGGCCTGGGGTGAGGTCTGCCCCGCCTTGGACCCCAGTATCAGTGTTTGCACAGTGGGCAGCCAGCAGATTTTGTGAGCATGTGCACAGCAGGGGTGAGGCTGACCTCAGAGCCTACTATCAGTCCCTGCTCAGCAGGGGAGCCGTCCAGGGGAGGGTCCAGCAGCAGTGGACTTTGTTGGTATGTGCTCACCAGGTGGCAGGCAGCACCAGGGAATCTCACGTGTCCAGCTGTCAGCCCCTGGGAAGGAGTACACAGCGATTCCTTTCCCAGTGGGAGCAGTCCGGTCCCACCCACACGTACTGTAGCTTGGAGCCAGATCTGGGACAGACAGGTCCTGGGAGAGCCCGACCACAGAGGCAGCCCAGGTTGTAGCTGGCACCACAATCTCCTCGATTCCTGCAGCCTGGTGCCTCAGCCCCCCAGCCCAGCCCAGCACCATATCTGGAATGAACACAAGGGAGAAATGGACATGACCTTGGGCTGCTTTTGGACAAAACTGCAGATGCCTGCCCCGGGCAGTGGAGAGGTTGCGGCGACCACGTGGGCCTCACGGGCTTCTGTGCTCACCTCCTTGGGGACAGAGCATGCACTTAAGGGTAATGCAGCCACTTTTTTGTCTTTGCTTTTTTTGATTTTTTACTGGACTAAAATTGCTTTACAATGTTGTGTTAGTGTCTGCTATACAGTGAAGTGAATCAGCTCTATGTATACCTATATCCCCTCCCTCTTGGACCTCCCTCCTACCCCCCCATCCCACCCAGCTAGGTCGTCACAGAGCACTGAGCTGAGCTCCCTGTGCTATTACAGCAGGTTCCCACTAGCTACCTATGTTACACATGGTAGTGTATTTACAGGAAACCTAATCTCCCAATTTGTCCCATCCTCCCCTTACCCCCATGCCCACAGGTCCATTCTCTATGTCTACATCTCTATTCCTGCCCTACAAATAGGTTCATCTATACCATTTTTCTAGATTCCACATATATGCATTAATATATATTTCTTTTTCTCTTTCTGACTTACTTCACTCTGTATGACATTCTCCAGGTCCATCCGCATCTCTACAAATGACCCAATTTCATTCTTTTTTATGGCTAATATTCCATTGCACATATGTACCACATCTTCTTTATCCACTCCTCTGTCAATGGACACTTAGGGTGCTTCCATGACCTGGCTATTGTAATTAGTGCTGCAATGAACATTGGGGTGCATGTGTCTTTGGGAATTATGGTTTTCTCAGGGTAGTGGGACGCCCAGTAGTGGGACTGCTGGGTCATATGGTAGTTCTATTTTGAGTTTTTTAAGGAACCTCCATACTGTTCTCCATAGTGGCTCTATCAATTTACATTCCCACCAACAGTGAAGGGTAATGCAACCTTATCAAACTTGATCTTCATGGCTTCTACTCCAAAAAGTAGGGTTCATACTCCACCTGAAACAGGAAGGTAACAGCTACGGAGCAAAGAGGAGGCCCCACCTAACATCCAGTGCAGGCTCTGGATATCACAACACCATCCACACCGCCTATCCAGGGGATGATGGGTAGCATACTCTAAGATGTGGCTGTCATTCAGACCAAAAGCAGCCTTTGCACCAAAAATATTGGACATAGTCTACACAGGAATGCTCCCACATAAAAACAGCCCTTCAAGACCACAGTAGATAATGGTTTTTCCTAGATTCATGGTGACAGAGGAAGTCAAGTAAAATGAAAGTAAAAAAGAGTAAGAGGAACCATATTCCCAATTAAAATGAGAAATTCTCTGAAAGAACAAAAAGGAAACAGACTTCACCAGTATAAGGTCTGAGTTCAAATAGGAGGTAATACAAATTTGAAAGGAATTAAGAAAGATTATCAATGGAAATGCACATCACTGTTACAAGGAACTAAACACTATAAAGAAGAGCCAATCAAAATTAGACAACTGCCAAGGTAAAAGCCAATTTAGAAGCAATGAATAACAGACTGAATAATGTAGAAGAATGAATGAATAATCTGGAAGATAGAATAATGGAAATTACCCAATCAGAGCAGCAGACGGAAGATGAATGAAAAAAAAAAGTGAAAGCAAGAGATGTGATCTATGGGATAGTATAAAGTGTGCCAACCTATGAATAATACAGGTTCCAGAAGGAGGAGAAAGAGAGAAGGGGATCAAAAATATACTTGAAGAAACTGTGGCTGAAGACTTTCCAAGACTAAAGAAGGGAATAGATAACCATGTACAGGAAGCACAGAGGGTCCCAAACAAGATGAACCCAAGCAGATCCACTTCAAGACATAACATAATTAAAATGTCAAAAGTTAAAAAGATTCTAAAGGCAGCAAGAGAAAAACAAAGAGTCAATTACAAGGGAACCCCCTTAAGGCTGATTTCTCTACAGAAGCATTGCAGGCCAGAAGGGAGTGGCAAGACATAGTCAAAACACTAAAAGGGAAAAACCTGCGACATAGGATACTTTACCCAGCAATATCATCATTTAGGATAGAATTTGATAAAGAATTTGATAAAGTTGATAAAATTTGATAAATTTTTTGATAAAATGAAATTCTTGATAAAGAATTTCTCAGGCAAGCAAAAACTAAAAGGATACAGCAATACTAAACCCCAACCTAAAAGAAATATTGAAAGGTCATCTTAAACAGAAAAGCAACAAGAATCTATAAGAAAGGGAAAAAAAATGATAGGAAAGGCAAATATATAAAAGAATTGAATATCATTTAAATAAACTAGCACATAGATTAAAAACCAGTAAAAAATTGTGTAAAAGTGATTATAACTACAATTAACAGCAAAAGGATAAACATGAGGATGTAAAACAGGACAATCACAGTCACAAAATGTGGGGAAGGGGAGTAAAAACCTGTAGATCTTTTAGAATATGTTTGAACTGACGACTATCTAAAGGAGGTAGATATAGTTATGAGTTAATGTCCTTGAAAACCAGGGTAACCACAAACCAAAAACACAAGATTCAAAAAACCATAAAGACAGGAACTCAAGCATAATACAAAAGAAAACCATCAAACTACAAAAGGAAAAACATAAAGAAGGGACAAAAGTACAAAATCAACTAGAAAACAAGATTTAAAAATGGCACTAAATATATACTTATCAATAATTACTTTAAAGGTCAATGGACTAAATGCTCCAATCAAAATATAGAGAGGCAGATTGGATTAAGAAAGAACCCACAATATCCTTCCTAAAAGAGACTCCCTTTAGGGTGAAAGACACACATAGATTGAAAGCGAGGGAATGGAGAAGGTATTTCATACAAACAGAAATGACAAGGAAGCAGGGGTCTCAATACTCATTAGACAAAACAGACTTTAAAACAAAGTCTATAAAGAGAGACATGGACATTATATATAATGATAGGGATCAATGCAAGAGAGGATATTACACTTGTTAACATATATGCAGCCAATACAGGAGCAAAAAATACATAAAAAATACTGACAGACATAAAGGGAGAAATCGACAGGAATACAGTAATAGGAGATTTTAACACCCCACTGACATCAATGGACAGATCTTCCAGACAGAAAATCAGTAAGATGACAAAGAACCTAAATGACACAATAGACCAGTTGGTCTATTAATTGATTTCTACAGGACACTACATCCAAAAAACCCAGAATACACATTCTTTTCAAGCACACATGGAATATTCTCTAGGACAGACCACATACTTGGACACAAAACAAGCCTCAACAAATTTAAGACGATAGAAATTATTTCAAGCATCTTTTCTGGCCACAGTGGTATGAAACTACTAATCAACCACAGAAAGATAAATAGGGAGGATAAAAAAACCAAAACGATCACATACAGACTAAACATTCTACTAAAAAACCAATGGGTCAATGATGAAATCAAAGAGGAAATCGGAAAATACCTCAAGACAAACGACAACAAACACACTACCTTACAATATCTGTGGGATGCAGCAAAAGTAGCTCCACCAGGAAAGCTCTTAGCAATACAAGCGTTCCTCAAGAGACAAGAAAAATCTCAAACAAGTTAAACTACCACCTAAAAGAATTAGAAAAATGAACAAACAAAACCCCAAAATCAGTGGAAGGAAGGAAATAAAGATCAGAGAGGAAAAAAAAGGGATTAAAAAATAGGAAAGATCAATGAAACCAAGAGCTGTGGGTTTTTGATTTTTTTTTTTTTTAAGATTGACAAGATGGACAAACCTCTAGCCAGGCTCAACAAGAAGAGAGAGGACCCAAATAAAATAAGAAATGAATGAGGAGAAATAACAACTGATAGTGCAGAAATACAAAAAATCATAAGAGACTACTATGAATGGTTTATATGCCAACTAATTAGAAACCTAGAAGAAACAGACAAATTTCTAGACACATACAGCCTGCCAAAGTTGACTCAAGAAGAAACAGATAGTTTGAACAGACCAATCACTAGAAATGAAAAGGAATCAATAATAATAATAATAATAATAACTGCCTGCAAACAAAAGCCCAGGACCAGATGGCTTCACTGGGGAATTCTACAAAACATACAAAGAAAAACTTGTATCTATCTATTTTCAAATTATTCCAGAAGGCTGAAGAGGAGGGTACACTCTCAAAATCATTCTATGAAGCCACCATAATACTAATACCAAAACCAGAAAAAGACACTACAGAAAAAAGTACAGGTCACAATTTTTGATGAATATAGATATAAAAATCTTCAACAAATCCTGGCAAACCAAATCCAACGATACATAAAAAGTATCACACACCACGATCAAGTTGGGTTCATTCCAGAGTTACAACAATGGTTCAACATATGCAAATCAACCACATGAACAAAAGAAGAGACAAAAATCACATGATCATCTCAATAGATGTAGAAAAGGCATTTGATAAAATTCAACACTCAACATTTGATAAAAATTCAACATCCACTCATGAAAACAAACAAAAAAAACTTCTCACCGAAGTGGGAATAGAGGGAACGTATCTCAACGTAATACAAGTCATTTACAACAAACCCACAGCCAACATCACACTCAATGGTGAAAAGCTGAAAGCCTTCCCACTGTATTCAGGAACAGGACAAGGATATCCACCCTCACCACTTCTATTCAATATACTACTGGAAGTCCTAGACATAGTAATCAGACAAGAAAAAGAAATAAAAGGTATCCAAATTGGAAGGGAAGAGGTAAAACTGTCATTATATGCAAATGACATGATACTCTACATAGAAAACCCTGAAGACTCCACACAAAAACTATTAGAATAAATGAATTCTGGAGGTAGCAGAATACAAGATTAATATACAGAAATCTGATTCACTTATTTACACTAACAATGAAATAAAGAGAAAGTAAAAAACCCAATCCTGTTAAAACTGTGTCAAAAAATAAAAAATAAAACACCTAGGAATGAACTTACAACGTTAAAGACCCATATGCTGAAAACTACAGAACAGTGATATAGGAAACTGAAGATGATGCAAAGAAATGAAAAAATATTCCATGCTCTTTTATGGTAAGAGTATTGTTTAAATGGCCATACTACCTAAAGCAAACTACAAATTTGATGCAATCCCTATCAAATTACCCAGGGCATTTTTCACAGAAATAAAACAAATAATCCTAAAATTTATATGGAACCACAAAAGACCTAAAATTGCCAAAGCAATCATGAGGAAAAATAACAAAGCTGGAGGCATAACCCTCCCAGACTTTAGACAATACAACAAAGCTACAGTAATCAAAAGAGTGTGGTATTCGCACACAAAAAAAGACGTATGGCTCAATGGAACAGAATAGGGATCCAAGAAATAAACACACACACCTACAGTCAATTCATCTTCAAAAAAGGAGGTAAGAATAGACAATGGAGAAAAGATAGTCTCTTCAGCAAGTAGTGCAGGGAAAGCTAGACAGCTTCATTTAAATCAATGAAATTAGAACAACCCCTCACACCATGTACAAAAATAAACTCAAAATGGTTTAAAGACCTAAATATAAGATGTGACAACATAAAACTCACAGAAGAACATAGGCAAAACATTCTCTGACATAAAAATCGTAGCATCATTTTCTTAGGTCAGTCTCTCAAGGCAAAAGAAATAAAAATAAACAAAGGAGATCTAATCAAACTTTAAAGCTTTTGCACAGCAAAGGAAATGATAAACAAAAAGAAAAGACAACCTACAGAATGGGAGATAATGTTTGCAAATGACACGACTGAAAAGGGGTTCATTTCCAAAATATACAAACAGCTCTTAAAACTCGGTATTGAAAAACAAAAAATGGGCCAAAGACCTAAATAGACATCTCTCCAAAGAGGACATACAGATGGCCAACAGGCACAGGAAAATGTGCTCAAAATTGCTAATTATTAGAGAAATGCAGATCAAAACTACAACAAGGTATCTATCACCTCACACAGGTCACAAGAGCCATCATCAAAAAAATCTACAGCCAATGCTGGAGAGGGTATGGAGAAAAGGGAACCCTCCTACACTGTTGGTGGGAATGTAAATTGATACAGCCACTATGGAAACAGTATGGAGGTTCCTTAAAAAACTAAACATAGAACTACCATATGACCCAGCAATCCCACTACTGGGCATTTATCCAGAAAAGATGAAAACTGTAATTTTTTTTTTTTTTTTGCAGTACGCGGGCCTCTCACTGTTGTGGCCTCTCCCGTTGCGGAGCACAGGCTCCAGACGCGCAGGCTCAGCGGCCATGGCTCATGGGCCTAGCCGCTCCGCGGCATGTGGGATCTTCCCGGACCGGGGCACGAATCCGCGTCCCCTGCATCGGCAGGCAGACTCTCAACCACTGTGCCAGAAGGGAAGCCCGAAAACTGTAATTTGAAAGGATACATACACCCCAATGTGCATAGCAACACTGCTCACAATAGCCAAGACATGGAAACTATCCAAGTGAACATCAATAGATGAATAGATAAAGAAGATGTGGTACATATATACAATGGAACATTATACAGCCATAAAAGAGAATAAAATATTGTCATTTGCAGCACCATGGATGGACCTAGAGAATATCATACTAAGTAAAGTCAGACAGAGAAAGACAGATATTTTATGTTACCACTTATAGGTAGAATCTAAAAAATAATACAAATGTGTCCGTATACAAAACCAAAATAGACTTACAGACATAGAAAACAAACTTATGGTTACCAGTGGGGAAATGGCAGGGAAGGGATAAATTAGGAGTTTGGGATTAACATATACACACAATGATACATAAAATAGATAATCAACAAGGACCTACTGTAGAGCAAAGAGAATTATACTCAATGTCTTATAATAACCTATAATGGAAAAGAATCTGAAAAAATATGTAACTGAATCACTTTGCTGTATACCAGAATCAATACTGCAAATCAATTATAATTGAAAAAGAAAAAAGAAGGAAAGTATGAACATCTAAGTGCATAAAACATTAAGAATAATGTCAACTTTATACCTGAAGTTTCTCTATTTTGCATGTTCCAAAATATAGATTGCATTTCCACATTATCCTAACTTAGGGAAGAGAATGTTATACACAGTATGTATCACTAAATCACTTGTAACTCTTCGACTGAGTTAACAATATTCTACTATTGCCAGGAGAATAATATAATAACACGGGAAATCCAATATCAACATTGCAAAACCCCAGATAAAAACATGCAGTGTCAACTTTGCAAACTACAAACATGAGCTTGCCAAAAAAAAAAAAAAGCCAAGGTTTGCACAGTGGATAACTTAGGAGAATTGTATCTTATACCCATCCAACTAAAAAGCACAATACTACAAAGACAAAGTAACATTAAAAGCACATATTCGTGGACATTTGTGAAGAGATTAAAGTTATGTTGCTTATAACATTGGCATTTATAAAAATTTTAGTTAGGTACTCACATGGTGTTGCTATGTTTAAAGTCTGAGATGAATTAGCTATATATGGAGCTCCATCAAGTTACATGAAGTAATTTCTTTGTCTTAGCCCTCACCTATGGAGCCAACTTTGGTGATTCTAGATGAACACAAACTTAATTGTGAAACCAAAAGAAATCAAATATTATAGCTGTACATATACTATATTTAATATAAATATATATACTACATTAACAATGTAACCAAGTTTTTGGATAATGTAAAATAATGGTTTCTTTTTGTATTTAGAGATACTTGTTTATTTATAATTTTTTATTGGACTATAGTTGATTTACAATGTAGTGTTAGTTTCTGTTGTACAGCAAAGTGAATCAGTTATACATATACCCACTCTTTTTCAGATTCTATTCCCATATAGCTCATTACAGGGTACTGAGTATAGAGTTCCCTGTGCTATACAGTAGGTCCTTATTAGTTATCTATTTTATATATAGTAGTGTGTATATGTCAATCCCAATCTCCCGATTTATCACTTCCCTCGCCCACGGCTTAGTAACTGTTTAATTTCAGGTAAAAGAAGATTAACAGAATTTTAATATTTTACTAATATCATACTTATTGGGAAAACAGGAGTTTAATACACAGGCACAGTACATGATATTTGGGTGAGCTAATGAAAAAGTCTTTTGTGGCATGAGTTTCTGGATTCTTCAAGTCATTTAAGAGGTAAATGCTTAAAATCTTCCCCACAGCTCTCCTAGAAAGGTTATCCTACCCATTCACTTTTCCTAAAAGAATTGTAAATCTTCTTTTACGTGAGTAACCTTGGGAAAAAAGGGTATGGGGAGATTAAGAGAGATACTTATGTGCAGAGGCATATATAGACTGCAATTTGAGTACTATTAGGATAAATTTTGAGGATTGTTAATGCTTTGTGATTAGCGCACGCCCTTCAGTATAGATGTTTCAAAAGCAAACTATGGATTAAAGTGGCATCTGGAGAAATTCTCTGTAGTAACAGAAAGCCATACATCAAGGTGCACCTAGAAGAGAGAGTAAGGAAGAGAATTTCACGGGAGAGTTTTTGCATTGTTGTTTTGGTTTTTCTTTTACTTTAATTGAAGTATAGATGATTTACAATGCTGTGCCAGTCTCTGCTGTACAGCAAAGTGACTCAGTTACACACACAGACACATTCTTTTTTTATATTCTTTTCTATTATGGTTTATCAAAGGATATCGAATATAGTTCCCTGTGCTCTACAGTAGGAACTTGTTGTGTATCCATTCTAAATGTAATAGTTTGCATCTACTAACCCCAAGCTCCCAGCACATCCCTGTCTCCCCTGCTCCCCCTTGGTAACCACAAGTCTCTTCTCTATGTCTATGAGTCTATTTCTGTTTCATAGATAGGGTCATTTGTGCCACATTTTAGATTCCATATATAAGTGATATCATATGGTGTTTGTCTTTCTCTTTCTGACTTACTTCACTCAGTATGACACTCTCTAGTTGCATCCATGTTGCTGCCAGTGGCATTATTTCATGCTTTTTTATGGCTGAGTACTATTCCATTGCGTACATGTACCACATCTTCTTTCTCCATTCATCTGGCGATGGACACTTAGGTTGCTTCCATGTCTTGGCTATTATGAATAGTGCTGCTATGAACATAGGGGTGCATGTGTCTTTTTGAATGAGAGGTTTATGATCTAGCAATTCCACTCCTGGGAATATACCTGGACAAAACTACACTTCATGGGAGAGTTTTGGGTGAGAAAGTTTAGCAACTTTTCAGTGGCCCAGGTAAATAGATGAAACTTTGTCTCAGGCAACAGCAGGTAAACTAAGGGATGTTTCTTGGAGGATGTTCTTGCAGTCCTCACGTGTGGAAATAAGATACCCTGGATGTTAGGAGCACAAGCTCCATGATGGAATAATGGCTCTACCGCTGAGGAACTTTATCATCTTGGCCAAGCTATCAGTTTCTTATTGACCTTGTCTTTTTATCTGTAAATCTGGAATCTCAAATATGACCTCGTTGCTAGTTTGATGGCCTAGAGGAGATAATACAGGTAATATTCTGGGTGAAGATACATAAGATTTCCTCTTGCGAATCTAAGTATATGCAGAGCTCTCTTTTCCTCCTACCTGGTCTGCATAGAGTCAGAGGAAGGAGCAACACAGCATTTTTGGGTCCTACCTTGTTCCTCAACTGCATTATTTTGCTTGGCTTGTTCAAGACTCACCACCATATAAAAGCTTCCACCACCCTTGTAGAGCTGCTGTGTAGACGCATCACATCCATGCTTTCTAAAGCAAAACAAGGAAATCAATGGCTGCATCTTCCTGAGCAGGAAGAGTCTACTGTCCCTGGAGGAATTTCACGAGAGGCTCATCCAAAATATTCAGTCCCACAAATGTACACCATGCATGAGGCACCATATTGGATGTTGGGATGCAAAAGTGTATACGAAATGAAGCACTGGTGGAAGGGTAGAACTGACTTCCCTCTCAATCTCCCTCTCCTTATGGATTTCCAGGCTTCTAAATGGTGAACAAATGCAATGGTAAGGAAGCCTACCTTGTAATTAACCCCCTGAGGAAAAGCGAGGGAATAGAAGGCATTAAAAGAATAAGAAGGCTCTGCTTTCACATTTGGTGACGATAGAGTGTCCCTTTGATGCACATAACCAGAAAAAGCCAACGACAATGAGAAAAATCATTTTGTTGAGTCCACCAGAGAGTGGAAGACAAAACTTGTGTGATGGCAGACATGGATATTTACCATGGATATTTCATTTACAATGACGTAAGTATTAGGTTTTCATGAAGCAAAACAAATTACTATACATGTATCAGCTTTAAACAATTATCTTTCCGTCTCTGTGGTATAGGAGTTTGAGCACATCACACCTGGGTCATAAGTAAGACTGCAGTCTGGGGGTTGGTCAGGGCTGCCTTCTCTTTTGAAGGTTCTGCTGGGGAAGAACCCACTTCTGTAATACACTCAGTTTGTGGGAAGAACTCATTTCCTTATAGGTCTAGAACTTATGGCAGCTTGCTTCTTTAAAGCTAGCAATGGAGAGAGAGAGAAAGAAAAAGACAGGAAAGAAGGAGGGGGAGAGAGAGAGAGACATGCTAACTAAAGTTTTAATAAGCCAGACACTTATAATATAATCAATAAAACATGCAAAATATAAGGGGATGTGACTATTTCTTAGAAGCAAGCTTCAAATGTAAGCAGATAAAAAAGATAAATAGAAGGAACTGACTGGTGAATTGATTCCAATCACTTTGATAAAATCTTAATAGATGTAAATGATCCAATTTTTCCAACTGAAAAGCAGATGTTATCAGATTGGATTTAAAAACTGACATGCGCTTTCTACAAGGACTCTATATTAAATATGAACACCCATAATGGTTCACAGTTTAAAAATAAGGGAGAATATTTTATCATGCAAACACAAAAACCAAGCTGCACTGGCTATATGGCAATCAGAAAATGTGCACTTCAGAGCAAGAAAGAAGGCCAGGGATAAAGAAGGGTATTACGGGATGATAAAAGCATCAACTCACCAAAAATATAAAAATCCTTAAATTTTTATGCATCTAACAACTGGGATTCTAATGCCTACAGCAAAATCTAACAGATTAGAAAGAAGAAGTAAACAAATTCAAAATTATAATTGGAGATTTTAATACCACACTCTTAGAACTAGTCAGATAAAAACAGACAAAATCTCAGTATTAATATGGCAGACCTGGGCTTCCCTGGTGGTGCAGTGGTTGAGAATCTGCCTGCCAATGCAGGGGACATGGGTTCGAGCCCTGGTCGGGGAAGATCCCACATGCTGCCGAGCAACTGGGCCCGTGAGCCACAACTACTGAGCCTGCGCGTCTGGAGCTTGTGCTCCACAACAAGAGAGGCCGCAACAGTGAGAGGCCCACGCACCGCGATGCAGAGTGGCCCCCGCTCGCCACAACTAGAGAAAGTCCACGCACAGAAACAGAAACGAAGACCCAACACAGCCAAGAATAAATAAATAATTAAAAAAAATATATGGCAGACCTAAATATTGTGAACAAATACGACATAATTAGCATGTACAGACACAACATCCAACACAAGAATACACATTGTTTTTGAGTAGAAATAAAATACTCAAATATGATTGATATTCTCAAATATGACTGATATTCTGATACTCAAATATGATTGATATTCTGGATAAAATACTCAAATATGATTGATATAAAACATCAGTAGATTTAAAGGATGGAAAATCATACAAGTATGTTTTCTGATGTAGGGATGTGAAAATTTTCCCTTTTTCCTTCTAGGTTTGTTGGCTGGTCTGAGAATTCAATTGCATAAGAGGGGCTTTCCTGGTGGTGCAGTGGTTGAGGGTCCGCCTGCCAACGCAGGAGACACGGGTTTGTGCCCTGGTCCAGGAGGATCCCACATGCCGCGGAGCAGCTGGGCCCGTGAGCCGTGGCCACTGAGCCTGCGCGTCCGAAGCCTGTGCTCCGCAACGGGAGAGGCCACAACAGTGAGAGGCCCGCGTACCGCAAAAAATAAAATAAAATAAATTGTATAAGAGAGGTTAATAGTAGAAAAACATTTAATTATGTACATACGAGAGTCCCACAAAGACAGGAGACCCCCCCCACACACACACACAGGAAAAGTCAGTCAATTGAGACATATATGTTATCCTGAGCAAAGAAACGGGATAGGGACTTCAAAGGGGATAGTAACTCACAGCATAAGCAAAACAGATGTTTGGTTAAGTAGAAGTTTGATCTGCCATGCAGACAGATGTTTCAGATTAAAAGTCCTGTCTGGTAACAGCTCTTTTTCTGGGAAAGGTTCCCTACCTAAATTCTTTTAGGCAGGTAAGGGACAGAGCAAAGTTCTTCCTGAGTTTGCTGGGTCTTGATTGCCTTCAGCTCGAAACAATCCACATGCCAACTGGCACATTTAGAGTGGCATATTCTGCTCCCCTTCACTGACTACAGTAGGACTTAATGAGAATAAAGCTGGAAACAAAATTTAACTGGAAACTAAAAAAAAAATATGGAAAAATTCTAATTACTTAGACATCAAGCAGCACATTTCAAAATAACCTACAAGTCAAGGATGAGTTGAGGAGGTAGTCACAATGGAAGATAGAAGATGTTTATAATTGAATGAGAATGAAAACAAAATACATAAAAATTTGTGGGATGCAGCTAAGGCAGTGCTTGGAGGGAAATTCAAAGCATTAAATATTTACAATAGGAAACAATAAAGATTATGGATTGATAATTAAAACTTCCATCAAAACAAGAGAAGACTGAAACAAAGGGCAGAAACCAATGCACTTGAAGGGAAAAATAGAAAAAAAAATCATTAAAATGAAAAGCTGTGTTGCTGGAATAAACCACTAATTTAAATCTCCAGTCAGAGAGAGAGACAGAGAGAGAAACAGACAAACAGAACAGAAATAACCACTAACAAAAATTAACCAATGGACATCACTAAAGATAGCATGCCATGGTATTAAGGAATGTTATGATCAACATTATACCAATATAGTAGGTAACTTTGATGAAATTATCCAATACATACACCACCAATACTCACTCAAGAAGGAAAACATAACATAAATATCCCATATTTATTAGAGAAACTGAATTCATAGTTAAAATCACTCTAATAAAGAAAACTCCAGGCCCAGTTTGCTTTACTGGTACATTCTATCAAATATTTAATGACAAAGCATTGTAGTGCTACATTAGGAAAAAAGTAGAAAAGGAGGAATATTTTTCAGGTTATTCTAGGGAAGTCTAGATTGACATGGAAACAGAATGAGACAGAGATATCCTAAGAAAACAAATCCACACACCAATATGTCTCATGACCACAGGTAGAAAAATTGTTAATGTATTACTAAATAAAAATCCAGCCATACACACAAATGTTAATACATCATGATTAAATGAAATTTATGCCAGGCATGTGAGAATAGCTCAACTTTGAAAATAGTAATAAAAAAACCTATGTGGGATTAACAGATACTATTATATATAAAATAGATAAGCAACAAGGACCTACTGTATGGCACAGGGAACTATGTTCAATATCTTGTAATAACTTATGGAAAAGAATCTGAAACAGTATATATATTCATATATATATATAACTGAATCACTTTGCTGTATACCTGAAACATTGTAAATAAACTATACTTTAATTTTTAAAACTTTACCTAAATTGGGAAGAAGGGGGAAAAGAAACCTAAAAAATTATGATCATTTATAGAGAATTGGAGAAGTCATTTCAGAAAGTACAACATCCAATCTTGATAAATATTCTCAAACTGGGAACATAAGAGGCCTTACTCAACCAAGAAAGAGTATCTAAGAAAAATCTATAGCCATATATATATATCTCACTGGTGAATGAATGACTGAATCCCCCCCACCCGCCAACCCCAATATCAGAAAACAAGCAAGGATACATTCTCTTATCAGAGATATTAGGGGTTTGGTTCCAGACCACTGCAATAACATGAACATTGCAATAAACTGAGTCATATGCATTTATTTTTGTTTCTCAGTGCATGTAAAAGTGACATTTACATTATAGTGTCGTCTATTAAGTGTACAATAGCATTACGTTGGGAAAATAAAAACACCTTACATACCTTCATTAAAAAATACTTTATTGCTAGAAAACGTTAACCATCATCTGACAATGCAGGGTTTCCACAAACTTTCTATTTGTAAAGAATACAGTATCTGCAGGGCTTCCCTGGTGGTGCAGTTGTTAAGAATCTGCCTGCCAAGTCATGGGACACGGGTTTGAGCCCTGGTCCGGGAAGATCCCACATGCCGTGGAGTAACTAAGACCATGAGCCACAACTACCGAGCCTGTGCTCTAGAGCCCAGGTGCCGCAACTACTGAGCCCGTGTGCCACAACTACTGAAGCCCGTGCACTTAGCATCCGTGCTCCACAGCAAGAGAAGCCACCACAATGAGAAGTCCATGCACTGCAACGAAGAGTACCCGCCGCTCACCGTGACCAGAGAAAGCCCATATGCAGCAGTGAAGACCCAACACAGCCAAAAATAAATAAATAAAATAAATTTATTTTAAAAATACAGTATCTGTGAAGCACAATGAAGTGAGACACAAAAAAATGAGGTGTGCCTGTTTAGGAAGTTCTACCCAGTGCACCGAGCAAGAAAAAATGAAATAAAAAGGCATACAGAGAGATTGAAAGGAAGAACCATATTTGCCTTGCTTTGCAGATGACATTATTGCCTGCAAAGACAAGGCTGACTGACTTCAAATAAAATCTTCTTAAACTAATGAGTTTATAAATTAAACTGGCTAAATCTTTTGTGTGTGTGTGTGGTACGCAGGCCTCTCACTGTTGTGGCCTCTCCCGTTGCGGAGCACAGGCTCCGGACGCACAGGCTCAGCGGCCATGGCTCACGGGCCCCGCCACTCCGCGGCACGTGGGATCCTCCCAGACCGGGGCACGAACCCGCGTCCCCTGCATCGGCCGGCGGACTCTCAACCACTGCGCCGCCAGGGAAGCCCTGGCTAAAGCTTCATATCTAAAATTCAGTTGTCTTTGTAGGGGAGGAACACTTTCTTTTCCTTCTAGGTTCTTTGGGTGGCGTAATTAAATTGACATAAGACAGATTAACAGGAGAAAAGCAAATTTGATTTTGTACATCCAGGAGCTCATAAAAATATAAGACAAGTAACCAAGCAAAGCAGGAAGCTTTTATATCTCTTAGACAAAGAAACAATAAATCTGTGAGGATGTGGTAAGAGAAAGGAGTTTGGGCTTGAGGTAGTAAATTAGTTAAAAAAAAAAAAAAAGTAACAAGGTTTGTTTATACAGACTTCTTGTTCCTGAATTCTCTGTCTCTGGTGATAAGAATGTCTCTTTCTCCTGGTACAGGGAATGTACCTTTCACACAGGAGATTTATTTCCTGCTTTCAGGAGGACAAATGAGGGTCAGAATATCCTTCTTGCACTGGCTGTTTCTTAAGTAACTTTAAAGTCAACAGTATGTCAAAATGGCATATTTGGAGGCAGCCTGCCCTGAACCCCATTACGTTTAAATATATTAACAATGAATGATTGGAAATTGAAATTTAAGGAAAGCGTTGATAATAGCACAAAACCATAAGTGATTCAAGCATACAGCTAACAAAACACGTGCAAGAGTGGTATGCTGAGAACAAAATATTGATGAGAGAAATCAGAAAGGATTATTGGCCAGACGTCAGTTCTCTTTCAATTGATCCCCTGATTTAACACAATCCCCAACAATTCACAGCAAAGGTTTTGGAGAAACTCACAGCTGCTCCTAAAATTCATATGTGGAAGCAGTGAACCGAGACTAATCAGAAAAATTGCAACACAAAAGCTGGAAGGCTCATACTACCTGATTTCATGACTTACTTTAAAAGTTTGGTATTCAAGAGAGTGGAGTATTGGCAAAAGCATAGACACAGGTTTTTGAAACAGATTTGAGAATCAAGAAATAGATTCATATAGATAAATTATTTTTAATATGTGTCAAGGTAATAAATTACTTTTGATACCAGCATCGAGGGCATCAGGCTAATTCAAAAGAGATGACAGTTTTTCAACAATTGGTACTGGAATAATTGTACATCCATGTGCAAAAAAAAAATACCCCTCCAAACATAATGCATTTCTCAGACCATACTAACATTTAACCTCATATGTATTAGATTAAAATGGAAACCTTAAAAGAAAACTTTTAGAAGGAAACTCAGGAGAAAATTGCTATGCTAAGCAAACATCTTTTTTTAGAACACACACAAAATGATGAATTGTAAAAGATAAAAATGGAAACGTATCCAAAATGATCAGCTTTTTAAAGGGCACTGTAAATAAAAAGGCAAAGAAAAGTCACAGGCTGGGAGCAACTATTTGCAAAATAGCCAATAAAGGACTTATATACAGAGTATAGAAACAATTCTCAAAAAACAATAATAAGGAAACATACAATTCCCCCCAAATCTAATAACATATTGGAACAGACCCCACACCTAGAAGTTATCTGCACGGCCAATAAGCAAAAGAAAAGAAATTCAGCATTAGAGATTTACAAGTTAAAACCCCATTAGCTTACAAATCACATCTTTTAGAATAGCTACAGGAGGGTGAAAAACACTGACAATGCCAAGTCTTGGTGAGGACAGGGTTGCAAACTGTAATAGCCACTTGAAAAAGCAATTTGGCAATTTCTTACATCATTTAACTTACATTCACCACAGAACCAGCCATCCCACCGCAGAAATGCAACCATGAGAAAAGAAACGATCTGTACACAGAGACCTGGACGTAGATGTTTCCATCAAGTTTATTTATGATCAGAAAAATCTGGAAACAATCTAGAAGTCCATCCATGTATAAAAGGATAATCAAATTCTGGTGAAGGGGAGCAGAACATGCCACCCCAAAATGTTCCCTGTTGGCGGAAGGGTTATCTTGAGCTGGTTATTTCTGAGAAACAGAAGACACAGGAGGAGCTTTGAAAACTGAGCAGAAGCTGCTCTATTGTAAGGACATTGACAAGAGGAATCTCCATGTGTAAGAGTGTTTCCTTCTCTGTACCAGGAAGACAAGGACGGCTCTAAATCTCTAGAAATTCTTATCACTAGAGAAGGGAGAATTTAAATCTGTGTGAAAACCATATACCCTTATTTTCTGTGCTTTTCCCCTGAACTGACTTCCCTCCCCCAACATCTTTCTTTAGTCTTTAGCTGAAGATGGTATTTAAGGTGATGCCTTGGACCATTTTGGAGAATTTTACTCAGTTTGCCTGGGTATGTCCCACGTATCCATATGGAGATATACATGTTATTAAACTTCTGTTTTTCTCTTGGTAATTTGTCTTTTATTATGGGGTGAGGGTGTCTCAGCCAAGACCCTAGAAGGGTAGAGGGAAAGTTATTTGTTTTGCCTACAGGAATATATCCCTTCCATGAAATATTCTTGAGCAATATAGGAGCATACTACTGATTGGGTAACAATATAGATTAGTCTTAAAAGATTACGCTAAGTAAAAGAGGTTTTAAAAGCAAATATTGTATTATGTTTTTTATGTGACATTCTGGAGAAGGCAAAACTCTGGAAAGAAGAGAAAATATTAATGGTTGCCAGGGGCTGGGGTTGGAGGATTGGGTAATGATAATAGTTTTGACTGCAGTGGTGATTATGTGACCATATATATTAAAATTCTTAGAAAGGCTCCATTAAAATGGGTGAATTTTACTGTACGTATACAGTAAAATTTTACTCCAATAAATCTGTATGTAAAACCTATGAGATGCCTCAGGATGCCTCTGAAGCATTCCAAAGTTAGCTAGAAGTCAAAAGAACTTCAGTTAGAATTTGTTATTTGATGTCCATCAACAGATGAATGGATAAAGAAGATATGGTCCATGTAAACAATGGAATATTACTCAGCCATAAAAAAGAATGAAATAATGCCATTTGCAGCAACTTGGATGGACCTAGAGGTGATCATACTATGTGAAGTCAGACAGAGAAAGACAAATATCATATGTTATCACTTATATGTCGAATCTAAAAAAAAATGGTACAAATGAACTATTTACAAAACAGAAATAGAGTCACAGATGTAGAAAACAAATTTACGGTTACCAAGGGAAAACGGTGGGGGAGGAATAAATTGGGAGAATGGGATTAACATACACACACCACTATATATAAAATAGATAACTAGTAAGAACCCACTGTATAGCACAGGGAACTCTACTCCGTACTCTGTAATGACCTCTATAGGAAAAGAATCTAAAAAAGACTGGATACATGTATATGTATAGCTGATTCACTTTGTTGTACACCTGAAACTAACACAACACTGTAAACCAACTATACTCCAATAAAAATTAACTTAAAAATGAATTTGTTATTTGGCAAGTTTGTCAAAAATATCAACAATGTTTCAGAACACTTGGTCAAACAGGACCACATGTCACTGTGAAACAATACTTAAAGTGACAATAAAAGATTTTGAAAGCAAACACAGATTACTTAAAGGCCAAGAAACTCATACAATCTGCTGTCAAAAGCAGATCAACATTCTAAGAAAACTTTGTTCTCTTAACAGAGA
The DNA here is from genome assembly GCF_000442215.2 of Lipotes vexillifer. Taxonomy (NCBI): domain Eukaryota; kingdom Metazoa; phylum Chordata; class Mammalia; order Artiodactyla; family Lipotidae; genus Lipotes; species Lipotes vexillifer. Next base: position 356,033 of record NW_006775372.1, read on the forward strand.
AATCCAATCCTGCACCAGCCTACTCTTAACAAAATCCATTTACCTAATTAAATTTAATCTAATCTTAGCCAATCCTTTTTCACAAACTTTCTACAACTTTCTGTATCTATATTATTTATCCACATTATTTTGTCCATTATTTTCTTTTCCATTCATGGCACAACCAGCTCTAGGTCAAAACTACCCTTTTTATTTGCCCTTTAACAAAATGCATTCCCAGATCATATGAACCTGAAATTCATTCTGGCCAGTTTCTTTTATATTTCTGAGAGTTTATATAAGCACTTAATTTCCTTTAAGCCAATTAAATAGAATTCATTTACAAATTAATTTTGATAATACCACCCAGAGGTAAAGACATATCTATAATGAACACAGACACCCATCCATCCATACAGAGATCTCATAGTTTTCCTGCTTGAGTTTCTTCAGTCTCAAGAATCACAGATCATTAGATACAAGTTCCTGAGAACCCAGATAGATAATTTACATCTCAAAGGCACAGGGAGAGAAATGCAAGTTCCTCCTAGAAAACTAGCTTCCTTAAACCGCACATGCAAAAATCAGTTTTAGAATGTCCAGTTCCATCTCAGCTATTTTCAGGGCAAGACTTCCTTCAGTTCAGTTATAATCAATAGCAACGACAGACAATAATACATATCGCTCATGTTCACATGCCTCACTTCTGGAGGAAAGTAAATCAGCATTCAAGTTAGGACACCCTAAGGAGGGTCAAAACCAGGAAGAGAGAACAGGACATGGACTCATGTACCAAGACACACACACTACTGAGATAAATGCCACACCAATTTCAAAAGGTTCACTTTGACACAAGAGCATAAAAGCCTATACATAAGGAAGTTCATACCATTTCTCTGCCCTTTTACAAAAGAGCTGTAGTTGAAAGATGGTGTTATAATTTAGAGCCATTGTTCTACAGATCCAAGGAATACTAAGGCTATGCAGTGTTACAACAAAATATTTTCTTTCACTCATGGGAGCATAGCTGACAGTCTCCCAGTTTTGCAAAATACATCTTAGGGGAGTACAAGATGGAACAGAGCTCTGATTACCCATACTTAATTATTCACAGCAGGTGTTGTCATATATCAAGTAAACAGCAAACCAATTTAATGCAGAACGGTCTCTCAGGGTCACAGTTCCTTAACCCCAGAAAGGGAGATTCCCAGCCAATGGCCTGTTAGTCAGAGATGGAGCCCTATGACCAAATTTGGGTTTAAAGCAGAGAGCCCTGAGCAATGCCCCAACAGAGATGAAGCCAAATGACCAGGCCTTAGTCCAAAAGGGAAAATCCCAACCAATGCTCTGCCATAGGCTAAACCAACACAATAGGAAAGGAGGGAAGGATACCCTGGCATCATCACACGTGAGCTATTACTTACCAAAGATATCTCAACCAGCTAATGCAAGTACTGATGCATTCACAAAGATACAAACAAGAAACACGGCCCCACAAACAACAGATCAGACCAGTTGTAGTCCAAAAATTCCATTCCCATTCCCAGATGGAGGCCTCCAAACAGATTGGCCCAGCTCTGGAAAGAGAATGGGTCCGGAGCAGAGGAATTTCCAGCTTGTCCATGCTGGGGTGACTCACCCCAGCATAAAACCGAAGGTGGACCATGGTCCAGTTTCTTCCCTACAGATAAGCCCATGCCGAGTGTAGCCAGCACCATCAGGGAGAGGCCCTCCAACTTCCTGGGAGCAAAATGAGCTCTGGTAGCTGCTGGAGATCCAGGGAAAGGACTGCCCCACGACTAGGGTCAACCGGTCATGGGCACGGACTCCTGGCTGGCTTGACAACATTGTTGTTGAACCCAAGCCTGTGTGCCTGACACACCGTGAGGCCAAACACCCTGAAATGTCAGACTTTGGAGCAGAGAAAAGTTCATTGCAAGGGCTGAGCAAAGAGAACACGCAGCTTGTGCTCCAAAAGCCTGAACTCTCTGGTGGTTTTCAGGGAAGAGTTTTTATAAGCAACATTTGCGGGGAAGGTCTAAAGGGTAAGTGACCTTTCACTGGTTGGTGGTGAGGTAACGGTGATGTTCCAGGAAATCTCATCAACCTCTGGTTCCAATCAGTCTGGGGTCCAGGCTGATGTGTTTTTGCTCAGCCTGAATTTACCATCCCCCACCTGGCAGTGGGGTGGGGGGTTTAGTTCCTACAGAAGAGCTCAGGGATATACTTTTACGTATAATCCCTTGAGAAGGAACCAGGACCCTGCTTCATCCCTGCACTATTGTTTCCTGACTGTTCCTCCCTTGTTTCTGCGTCCCCTCCCTTCCCTAATGAGTAGCTGTTTGCATCTGCCCTTTGGAACTCAGGGAAGGTCTAGGAGGCTGAAGCCTTTTCCCCACAAACAAGAAACGGGGCATGGGAAGGCTTTTGTGCCCAGGAGGGCCCCCACAGGGTCCTGTTTAATTTCACTACAATGACTATACTTTTGATTTGATTAGTCCTAGCAATATAGACCTAGAGTCTGTCATACAGAGTGAAGTAAGTCAGAAAGAGAAAGACAAATACCGTCTGCTAACACATATATATGGAATTTAAGAAAAAAAAATGTCATGAAGAACCTAGGGGTAAGACAGGAATAAAGACACAGACCTACTAGAGAACGGACTGGAGGATATGGCGAGGGGGAAGGGTGAGCTGTGACAAAGTGAGAGAGAGGCATGGACATATATACACTACAAAACATAAGGTAGATAGCTAGTGGGATGCAGCCACATAGCACAGGGAGATCAGCTCAGTGCTTTGTGACCACCTAGAGGGGTGGGATGGGGAGGGTGGGAGGGAGGGAGAAGCAAGAGGGAAGAGATATGGGAACATATGTATATGTATAACTGATTCACTTTGTTATAAAGCACAAACTAACACACCATTGTAAAGCCATTATACCCCAATAAAGATGTTAAATATATATATATATAAAAAAGGGGACTTTTAAAATTTAAAAAAATTTTTCATTTATTTATTTATTTTTTGGCCACATGGCATGTGGGATCTCAGTTCCCCAACTGGGGATCGAACCCATGCTCCCAACAGTAAAAGCATGGAGTCTTAACCATTGGCCTGCCAGGGAAGTCCCCAGTCTTAGCAATACTGTCTATGGCTTCCTTATTATTTTGGTGCACTATGTTAATGGATGCAAAATATCTTTAATTTACTGTAACCTCTTATGTTCCAAATTAAGAATCTTATATTTGCATAGTATCTTACATCTGTTCTGTAAGGTGGGTAGTTGCTTGGCTGCACCCTGCACACCTGCAAGCCCTGCACTTGCCCGGCCTTGAGACCAAACAAAGAGCCCAGGGTGAGCAACAGAGATGTCAGTGGTTTAAGAGATGGGGGAATTTTCGTGTCTGAAGCAAGGTCCTTGAGTGACACCCTACTGTGTGCAGCAGACGACAGGCAGGACACGGCCATAATCTCGGCTACTTGGGGGAGAGGGAGGCTACCATATATAGAGGGAATTGATATCAGGTGTGCTCATCCGTTACCAGGGCAACCAGCGGGGGGGGGCAGGGGACAAGCAGGTAGGCAGTCACTAGTTCAGCCCTATCATTAAGAGGACTGGGTAGTCCTGTGAGTGAAGCAGGTGCTAGTCAAGCAGGGGGAGGTACAGGAGCAAGAGAACAGCCATGTGGAATGGCCTGAGCATACAGTAGCGTTTATCATTTTACTATGATGGGAAAACTGAAATCCAAAGAAAGCAATCTGTGTTCACTCCGAGCTTCCAATAAATTAAAGCTGCAACCATCTCCAAGTTCTCTTATGAGCTGCGTTCTTTCCAACACACCATAGATCATTCATCCTTTGCATCTCTGAAAAGGCAGGTGCATCACGCGGTTAGACAACACACCTGTATTTTCAGGCAGGACCCAGAGGTGAATGTTCTGTCGATGATTTGCTGACTGTGATTTTCTTGGAGGAAGCTAATGATGGAAGCTAATACAAAGTAGAGCCATTTCCTCAAGATGAGAAATTAATCAACTAGAGACTCTCACAAACAGGGAGGTGTTCAGTGGTGGTTATGTTGAGAAGGACGTGAAGCTTCTCGAGAGACATTAAAAATACGCCCCAGGAGCTGCAGAAATGGGATGTGCCTTTTTCTCCCTTTCCTGCTCATCTTTGCATAGCTCTGATGCATTTATACAACTCATTACGCTAAATGCACTGAATTGCAATGATTTACATATGAAAGTGGTAGAGGCTGTATCAGGTACAATTTGCTGTTTTCATATAAAAAGGTAAGCAGCAGACTGTGTTTATTCAATTCAATATATTTCACCTGAAGAAATATGGAAGCAAACAGCCTGCAGCGAACACAATGAACACAGCTGCATAACCTGTTATGAATACGAAGATACTGTTGAAATCAGTGACAGGCCAGCACAAAAGTCATAAAACAAAGGACATTAGAATAAAGCTGAATACTACCGAGGGTCACACACTGCAATTATCTATGCAAGTTTCTCCATTGAGTGTAGATTCCTTGATGGAAGGTCTTTATTTTTTTCAACCCCAATGCTCATGCACAGTAGATCTTTCATTAAACTGGTAAGAAATCAAGAATGAATGAAGAATGAAAAGGAGAGAGGAGAGAAGAAATAAAAGAAAGCAAGTTTAGAAGGACATTTGAGAGGACATCTGGCATTAATTAGGAATTGAAGGGGCTGTGAAGGAGTCTTAGCAAAGAAGCATTTGCATTCTGGCTCGAAACACCAGTTGATTTGGTATTGGAGTGGGGAGGGTGGAGAAAGGAGTTGGAAATCAGTTGATCTCTCAGGAGGAGAGACACTATTTGACCTGATTTTTTAATCAAAGAAAAATGCCCTAACCCATTGTTGCAAGGGGTGGGTTTCAAACCCCCGATCCTGGCATTTTTGCAGCAATTGGACATTGATAATTACAAGTAAGGTCAGAGGAGAATAACTACAGTTTTCAGACTTGGACCAGTTTGGAGGATGGAGTGGGGTGGGAGAGATTTTAGGAAGAAAGACAAATCAGGAGTCCATTGCCCAAGGTCAATTTTGGCATCCTTGACATGTGTACTTTTCATTTATGGAGATCCCAACTGATGCAAGGTTTCCACTCAACCCCACTTCTAGTTCTAGAAATGCTTAGGGGTCTGGTCATTACCTTAAGTCTGCTCCATCCTTTCTGAAGCTCTGGGTCCATAGAATTGAGATGCCTCAAAGAAGACTGCTGATAGCAGCCATCATCCCAGCCTCTTAAGTCTCCTAGAAGGCAAATCTGAGATGGGAATCCTTGTGCCAAGACTGACTGAGGAAGAACTCTCAGGAGAAGATGCTCAGGGAAGCCGGGCAGGGCAGGAGGAATCTGAGGCAAAGAGGTACTCCCACCTGTAGATGATCTGTTACCTGTTGCCACAGTTCTGAAACAAAGCTTGCTGGCCCCAACTGCAGAGTTTGTGATTCATTGGGTATTCCTTGCCCAGGGGGTCTGCACATCGAAAACCACCACGTTGGAGTTTAAATTACATCATCAAATGAGTCCCACCCGGAGGGAACTCAGCGATGGATTCTATTCTGTGGGCTGTATTCATCAATCCCTGTGGCTCTATCCCATTCTTTTCTATAGATCCACGGTATCTTTGTAGGTCTGGTATGTCAGATAGCTCTATGGGGACTTTGGGGGTTGAGTAAAATATTCTCTTCCTTTTTTTTTTTTTTTTAGACTTTTTATTTTATATTGGAGTATACTTGATTAACAATGTTGTTAGTTTCAGGTGTACATGAAAGTGATTCAGTTACACATAATCCAAAGGGATTATTATGACTGTGGAGGGCCTTCTATATTTTAGGAAGAGTACAGGACTGTGGATATTATCATTGAGACAAAACTATACATTTTTGACTGAAAAGTGTTCTACACTTCAGGCAAATCAATTTAAACTTTGATTTTTTGGTCCCAACATCCATTTGTGTTCAAACAAAATCTCAAATTATATAACCACTGAATTCTTCCATGATGAAGAAAACTTAAGGTGTTGATTTCAAGCACATAGAGGTATGTGTTTTTTAGCCAGAATTAAATGTGTTAAGTCCTTGCACTGAGTACTGCCTCAGAGCAAGGGTTCGGATAGATAAAGCCTATGGTTTATATCAAGATGGACATGAAAGGGTTTCGCTGGTGGTCCAGCAACTAATGCTCTGCCCTCCCAATGCAGGGGGCCCGGGTTCGATCCCTGGTCGGGGAACTAGATCCCGCATGCCTCACCGAAGACCCCACACGTCGCAACTAAGACCCGGTGCAGCCAACTATATAAATAAATATTAAAAAAACCAAAAGATGGACATGCAGAGTCATTATCTCCAGGAGCTCAGAAGCCAGAGAGAAAATCACTCGCATTTCCAAATAAAGCAAGTCTAGGATGACTTCATCTTTGTGATCTCTGTGTTTTTCTTTCCCTTTCCAATCTCTCTGCTCCCTTCCCCCACCTACAACAGAAATATGACAACATACAAGAAACTGCATCTCCTGCAAGCCATCTGCCACAAACCCAATACACACGTTAAATTCCTTGTGGAAGGTATTAATATCTAGATAGAGAGAATTTTGAGTTCTGCAGTTTCCCTAGGCAACTCTCCACACATCAGTGGTCCAGATATTTATCCGTAAGAGATATGCAGCACATCCACAGAAAATGTCTGATCAGCCCGCAAAGCAGCCGATCCATTAACGACTCTGGTGCTGTGTTAATTGCTGCAGCGGTGTTCACTGGGTTTCAACCAACACCTTGGGAAATTTTCTAAGGACCAGAGGAAAAAAGCAGGATTGGTTTTATTCACAGCCAATGTTTACGGACACAATTCAACTTTGAACCATCTTGCACCCCCTGAAGGGGTGCCTGGTGCTTTTTTCACCTGGAGAGTTCTCCCCACGACTGCAGAGAAAAAGATTGGGATTGGTTTTATTCACAGCCAATGTTTACAGACATGATTTAACCTTGAACCATCTTGTATCCCTGAAGGGATGCCTGGCACCTATAGAGTTCTCCCCAAGACTGCAGAGGTGGCCATGAGGAAAGTGACAAGGCAAGGGAAAACGTATTTGGTGATGCTGCCCTAGCAGCATGGTTATTGCAACATCATGCTTTAGTGGTTTGCTTTCCTTGCAACTGGCTCAAGATCTTATGTGAGAAGAATCTTCAAGGCAGAGATGGTAAAGAGAGATAAGGAGTGTTGGCAACATTTTTTTAAGAAAGACATGCTTTTGGCAGAAGTTGCATGGACTTTGACTATTAGCTCCTGTTGGGGATCAGGGAAGGTCACTCCCAAATATGCCTCCATGGCATATTGCTTATTTTGAATTAAAGTTCCTTATGAAATGGCCAATGTAAGACGGACACTCTGACCCTCCTCTCAGTCTCCCTAAAAGCAGGAAACATGGCTCCCCTGTGAAAGGTATCCTCCCTGAATCTAGAGGTAAAAGGACACCCTTATCCCCAGAGACAGGGAGTTTGGGGTAAGAACCCTGTATAAAGAAACCCTGTTCTTTCTTTAATTGGCCACCCCAAGCCCAAACTCGATTTAGATTCTCCAATATCCAAGCACCCAAAACCGAAATTTCTTTGTCCTATCAATTCCTCACAAATTTCTTTCTTTGTCTAAAAAACTGCCTGCTTTGGCCACTTCTTAGGTCCCATTTCTAGGAGACCTCTGTGCGCGTGAACTGAAATGTGTTTCTTTCGTACCTGTTACTCTATCTTGCATCATTTTTATTATTAGTCCAGCCACAATAACTCACAAGGGGTAAAGGGAAATTGTCCCCTCCCTGACTCTCCTTTTAAATGTTATGTTGTTAGCTGTCTGTTGAAAGGTTTGGACGTTTCATGCAATTCTATTGTTCAAAAATTTCAGTATTCATCATTACCACCATCATCTTCATCATTCTCATCACTTTTTCTCACTTTCAGAAAACTTCACTATGGCCCCATGGTCCACAGACACAACCTAAGGGAAGCACCAATATTCCTGTGCAAGAGGGACCTGAATCTTCAACACTTACCGCAGAGATCTCCTAGAATTGGCTATTCCTCTGATGACTTCTTGAGTTTGAACAATTCCAGGATATTCTTGATGCTACAGGAACCAGCACATCCATGGAAGCACCACAGAGGCAATCCACAAAGGAAACAAACTATATTCTACCAGAGAAGGAGTTGGAAGATTTGAATGGCTCATTCAATCACTGCCCATATGTCAGTAATAGGAAATAAACGGCCTCAAAATGCACACTTACGCAACAAGCCGCAGGGCAAGGGATGCCAACAGAAGCTGGAGAAAGCAAGGACCAGATTTTCCCTTGGAGCATCCTGAAGGAACAAAACCCTGCTAACACCTTGACTGTAGCTCAGTGATACACTTTATGGACATTTGGCATCCAGCACTGTAAGGGAATACGTTCCTTTTGTTTTAAAGTAAAAGAAAAGAAGACACAGGGGGGTAAGGGGAAGCTGGGATGAAGTGGGAGAGTGGCATGGACATATATACACTACCAAATGTAAAATGGATGGAAGCAGCCGCATAGCACAGGGAGATCAGCTCGGTGCTTTGTGACCACCTAGAGGGGTGGGATAGGGAGGGTGGGAGAGAGGGAGACGCAAGAGGTAAGATATATGGGTATATGTGTATATGTATAACTGATTCACTTTGTTATACAGCAGAAACTAACACAACATTGTAAAGCAATTATACTCCAATAAAGATGAAAAAAAAAAAACCCAAAAACAAACTAACAGAATCACTTTGCTGTACACCTGAAATTAACACAACATCCTAAATCAACTACAGTCCAATATAAAATTAAGTTTTTTAAAACAAGAACATATGGGGACTTTCCTGGTGGCGCAGGGGTTAAGAATCCACCTGCCAATGCAGGGGACACAGGTTCGAGCCCTGGTCTGGGAAGATCTCACATGCCGCAGAGCAAATAAGCCCGTGCGCCACAACTACTGAGCCTGCGCTCTAGAGCACACAAGCCACAACTACTGAGCCCGTGAGCCACAACTACTGAAGCCCACATACCTAGAGCCCACGCTCCACAGCAAGAGAAGCCACCACAATGAGAAGCCCATGCACGGCAATGAAGAGTAGCCCTCGCTCGCCGCAACTAGAGAAAGCCCGTGCGCAGCAACGAAGACCCAAGGCAGCCAAAAATAAAATAAATTAAAAAGAAAAGAAAGAAAAGAATAAAGCAATTCAAAGCAATTATACTCCAACAGATATGAAAAAAGAAAAGAAATATAGCATTGTCCTTAACCATACGGGTTCTGAAGACACTCATATTATAATAATAATATTATCATATTACTTACATTATGACATATATCATTACAATGCGGAGTAGTAAGTGTTAGGAATAAGACATCGGGGAAATGGAATTCTCATTTCAAGTTGACATGATGCACTCCAGGAGCATTGAGGGTATATCACCCTGAGAAACTGACCTTAGGGATGAGATCTAAACCGGATGGCTAGGAAGGATCAGGGTGAAGAGAGACAGGCAAGAAGGCAATGATTTGGGGGTGCAATCAAGGCTTCTCATCTTCATAGGTGGTGTTTTAAAGTCGGGAGAAGGGACCCTTAGCTGGAAAGGGCCCGGGTGCAGAATGGAGTATAAAATGTGCAGGACTTTGAGGTCAGCACGAACAGGATCTCTTCTACCTGGTTACCCGCTTCTGGTGAGAGGAAAGCCCTGTCCAGCCAGGGAAGGCTCCAGAAGGAGAGCCCTTGCCCGCTGAGCAGAGCAGAAGGGAAATCGCTCTCTGCCATGATCCCCACCATGGAGCACGTGATATTGGGGGTTTCCTGAGCGAGACAAGGATTTCTCAGGATGAATCTGTGGAGGTGGAGATGGGAAATCTGCATCTTCCGTAACGTGTTGGATGACAATTTGACAGTCTCTGACTCAGCAAATATGGGATGGGAGACCTCAGGAGGTAGCCCCCAAATCAGGTTCTGTTCTTCTGGAAAACCTGAATACAATTTTTGGTCATAACACTACCCCGCTTTATGTCCTGTTTGGGTCTCTTTTCGTTTTCCATCAGACACTGTAATTCAGAAAATTTCTCGTATCTCGAGATAGTAGTCGATGCCACTTTCCTTACTCACTTTGAAGATTGTAATGGTACGGGTGTGGCATGCTTGGTTTAACAATTTTCACAGTGATGGACAGGTCACCTGCTTAAAATTTTTAGCTGTCACAAGCAATAAAATCTGTATGTAATTTCAATAAAAGCGATTGCAATAAAATCTGAGTAAATATCCTGTATCCCAGCACAGCCAACAGAAGTGGAATGTTAGCCATATATATAAGGTCAAATTTTCAAATAGCCACATGAAAGGAAAAGAAAAGAATGGGAAAAATTAATTTTTAAAAATATATTTGATTGAACCCAATATATATGAAATAGTGGAATATGCAATCACTATAAGACATTGTGAATGAGATATTTTATGTTCTTTCTTTCCTACGAAGTCTCTGACATTCAGTGTGTTTATTTTTTTAATTGATTTTTAATGGATTATAGCCACCTCACATTGTTGTGTTAGTTTCTGCTGTACAGCAAAGTGAATCGGTCATACATATCCATATATCCCCTGTTTTTCGGATTTCCTGCCCATTTCGGTCACCTCAGAGCACTGAGTAGAGCTCCCTGTGCTATACGGTAGTTTCTCATTAGTTATCTATTTTATATATAGTAATGTATATACGTATATAATGTATTTATGTACATATGTCAAACCCAATCTAAATTTTAGATTTTAGATTCAGAGCATGGCTATGTTTGGAACGGACACATTTGCAGTGTTCACAGAAATACGTGCTCATAGGCTATTTTATTGCACCTTGCAGCTCTGCACTCCTCTGTGTGAACGTATATTCTATACACATACTGTGTACACTCTGATCACTGTGGGAACACCTCTATCCCAGACGACAGAGTCTTAAAAATGGAAATTGAGAATCCCAGGGCAGGTATACTTTTAACACCTTTATAACCCAGTGACTCTTAACATCCAGATACAGGCTAAGCATCCTGTAATCTTAGTGCTCATGGTATATCCAGCTCGTTCAAACACTCCAGAAACACAGGGTAGTATCTTCTGGGGGGATAACCTTGGAGAAAGAATACTGCTGACTGTGATGAATAAGAATCCCTAGGTATAGAAGCACAGAACCAATTCAGCACTTCATCTGAGACATGGGCTATCTGTTACGGCCAAAGGCTGTTAACAGATTTTGCGTTCACTGTTAACTTAGGCATTAAAATAAAATAAATTAAAAAGAAAAGAAAGAAAAGAATAAAGCAATTCAAAGCAATTATACTCCAACAGATATGAAAAAAGAAAAGAAATATAGCATTGTCCTTAACCATACGGGTTCTGAAGACACTCATATTATAATAATAATATTATCATATTACTTACATTATGACATATATCATTACAATGCGGAGTAGTAAGTGTTAGGAATAAGACATCGGGGAAATGGAATTCTCATTTCAAGTTGACATGATGCACTCCAGGAGCATTGAGGGTATATCACCCTGAGAAACTGACCTTAGGGATGAGATCTAAACCGGATGGCTAGGAAGGATCAGGGTGAAGAGAGACAGGCAAGAAGGCAATGATTTGGGGGTGCAATCAAGGCTTCTCATCTTCATAGGTGGTGTTTTAAAGTCGGGAGAAGGGACCCTTAGCTGGAAAGGGCCCGGGTGCAGAATGGAGTATAAAATGTGCAGGACTTTGAGGTCAGCACGAACAGGATCTCTTCTACCTGGTTACCCGCTTCTGGTGAGAGGAAAGCCCTGTCCAGCCAGGGAAGGCTCCAGAAGGAGAGCCCTTGCCCGCTGAGCAGAGCAGAAGGGAAATCGCTCTCTGCCATGATCCCCACCATGGAGCACGTGATATTGGGGGTTTCCTGAGCGAGACAAGGATTTCTCAGGATGAATCTGTGGAGGTGGAGATGGGAAATCTGCATCTTCCGTAACGTGTTGGATGACAATTTGACAGTCTCTGACTCAGCAAATATGGGATGGGAGACCTCAGGAGGTAGCCCCCAAATCAGGTTCTGTTCTTCTGGAAAACCTGAATACAATTTTTGGTCATAACACTACCCCGCTTTATGTCCTGTTTGGGTCTCTTTTCGTTTTCCATCAGACACTGTAATTCAGAAAATTTCTCGTATCTCGAGATAGTAGTCGATGCCACTTTCCTTACTCACTTTGAAGATTGTAATGGTACGGGTGTGGCATGCTTGGTTTAACAATTTTCACAGTGATGGACAGGTCACCTGCTTAAAATTTTTAGCTGTCACAAGCAATAAAATCTGTATGTAATTTCAATAAAAGCGATTGCAATAAAATCTGAGTAAATATCCTGTATCCCAGCACAGCCAACAGAAGTGGAATGTTAGCCATATATATAAGGTCAAATTTTCAAATAGCCACATGAAAGGAAAAGAAAAGAATGGGAAAAATTAATTTTTAAAAATATATTTGATTGAACCCAATATATATGAAATAGTGGAATATGCAATCACTATAAGACATTGTGAATGAGATATTTTATGTTCTTTCTTTCCTACGAAGTCTCTGACATTCAGTGTGTTTATTTTTTTAATTGATTTTTAATGGATTATAGCCACCTCACATTGTTGTGTTAGTTTCTGCTGTACAGCAAAGTGAATCGGTCATACATATCCATATATCCCCTGTTTTTCGGATTTCCTGCCCATTTCGGTCACCTCAGAGCACTGAGTAGAGCTCCCTGTGCTATACGGTAGTTTCTCATTAGTTATCTATTTTATATATAGTAATGTATATACGTATATAATGTATTTATGTACATATGTCAAACCCAATCTAAATTTTAGATTTTAGATTCAGAGCATGGCTATGTTTGGAACGGACACATTTGCAGTGTTCACAGAAATACGTGCTCATAGGCTATTTTATTGCACCTTGCAGCTCTGCACTCCTCTGTGTGAACGTATATTCTATACACATACTGTGTACACTCTGATCACTGTGGGAACACCTCTATCCCAGACGACAGAGTCTTAAAAATGGAAATTGAGAATCCCAGGGCAGGTATACTTTTAACACCTTTATAACCCAGTGACTCTTAACATCCAGATACAGGCTAAGCATCCTGTAATCTTAGTGCTCATGGTATATCCAGCTCGTTCAAACACTCCAGAAACACAGGGTAGTATCTTCTGGGGGGATAACCTTGGAGAAAGAATACTGCTGACTGTGATGAATAAGAATCCCTAGGTATAGAAGCACAGAACCAATTCAGCACTTCATCTGAGACATGGGCTATCTGTTACGGCCAAAGGCTGTTAACAGATTTTGCGTTCACTGTTAACTTAGGCATTAATAAATTGGTCATTAAGCTGTTATTAAAAATTTACAAAGAAAGACTATCCCGTGGTTACAGACTCAGAGGAATCCTTCAATCTCTACCACCATCCCCATGGCCAAACTTTCCTCAGGTCTCCCGTGACCTTCAAGTAGTTTATAATTAATATTGGACAAGTCTTTCAGATCACAGCATATCCCAGCTCACTTCAATCCAGGAAAGAGAAGTGACCCGCCAACATGCTTGCTTATGGGCAGATATTAAAAGTGACTGGCCTTCACCTGACTGGACAAAGTACAGTTAAGCCATCGGACTTCAAATGAGCAGAACTAATTAATTCACTGCAAGGGACATGAGAAACATCCCAGAACCCTCATAGAAAGTCCACCCTATTTCATGTCTGCAAACGATGTCATGATTCTACTAAAGAGGATGTTAAGGCTGATACTAAAGTTCACCGACTTCTGAGCCATCCTGTTCCTAAGAGTAGACACGATATGACTGGATAATAGACTAAGCAAGCACCACAATTTATCAAACTTGAGGCGAACAGCAAAGCACCTCTGATGGAGAGGATGCATATCTACAAGTACTGATACCAAGGCGAGAATGAAGCAATGTGTTCAAGGTGGTTCTCTTACAAAACATCTGCGTACCTGTGGGGAAGCTTTCTCGCTTTATTTTAATTTACCAATGAATATGCATGTCCTGGTAGAAACTGCAAAACAGGAATGTGTCACTTAAAGAAGACAAGTTATCGACATAAGTTGGCAATCCTTGGTAGTAAAGATTGGCTCTTGGGAGACATGAAAATAGGGTTAATTCTGGAGGGAAGGTCAATATCCCTGTTGTATCAGTTTAAAGGGCAAAAAAATAGTGAGGGGGAGCTTTGTGGGCTTGGGGACAGGAAGGGATTTGTTTGTGACAAAGGACTTCCTCGGTGGGGTTTCCTATGCAGATTTGTCTTGTCAAAGATGAAACTCTGGAAACTTAAATCGTTTGACGCATTTTTTATTTTTGTAAAAAATTTACTGAGGAATAATTGACAAATGTAATTGTGTACAGTTAAAGTGTGTAATGTGAGGGTTTGATACACATGTATATTGTGGAGTTATTACCAAGATCAAGATAATTAACATATCCATTACCTCACATAGTTAACGTTATACATTTTTTTATTTTTGGTGGTGAAAACAGTTAAGATCTACTCTCAGTTACTTTCAAGAGTAAATTCTGAGGACTGAATGGCACAGCATGCTGACTATAGTTAATAACGAGGAATTATATACTTAATCATTTATTTGTAAAAAAAAAAAAAAAAAAAGGAATATCTCATAAAATACTTATAAATGCACTCTGAATAGGAAAATAATACTTTTATACCAGAAAAAAAAAAAACCAGCCTCGCAAGGACAAGGGTGTAAATGTCCAAAATTTACAAGAATATTTTAGTAAAGAAAATGAAAACTAAAAATGCATATGCTTCAAGCATCAAAAAAGCATTACATACGTTCACACACCAGTGTCACAAAGCCGAAGAGCTTGTTAAGAGAAATAATGAGAAAATAAGATAGTAGACTTTTACTTTTTTTCTTAGATAGCTCTAGCAGATGCCTGTGATTAAAAAAAATTAAAAGCTGGATTGTTACTTTAAAAAAATTGAAGATGGGGACTCCCCTGGTGGCACAGTAGTTAAGAATCTGCCTGCCAATGCAGGGGACACGGGTTTGATCCCTGGTCCGGGAAGATCCCACATGCTGCGGAGCAACTAAGCCCATTAGCCACAACTACTGAGCCTGCACTCTAGAGCCCACGAGCCACAACTACTGAAGCCCACGTGCCCTAGAGCCCGTGTGCTGCAACTACTGAGCCTGTGTGCTGCAACTACTGAGGCCACAAGCCACAACTACTGAGCCTGTGTGCCACAACTACTGAGCCCACATGCCTGGAACCTGTGCTCCCCAACAGGAGAAGCCAGCCACCGCAATGAGAAGCCTGTGCACTGCAACAAAGATAGCCCCTGCTCCCTGCAACTAGAGAAAGCCTCCATGCAGCAACGAAGACCCAACACAGCCAAAAATAAACAAATTTAAAAAAATAGATTAATTAAAAAAAAATCAAAGATGGAAAGCCACATTTCAGCTCAAATAAGCCTTGAGCCACCTAAAAATATGACATTGGAAAACAGTTACCAAGGAAACCAGCAGCTGGGGCAGGGGGCAAGCACAGAGGCAGTTACAGATTAAGCCCTATCATTAAAAGGATGTCAGTGAAGCAAAGTCTGGTCAAGCAGGGGATGGACAGAAAGATGACAACAGCCATCGCAAATGGGCTGACCATACACCCTCCCTTCTCAAATGGAAAAATGGGTTAAACTACACGGTTTGAGTCTCCTACCATGTACTCAATCAAACTAGATTATTAAGCATCAATCAACAGGAAATATGTATATTTAAGATCATATATACATATCTATCTATCCATCCTTCTATCTATCCATCCATCTCTCTACCTACCCATCTATCATTTTTCTATGATCTATCATCTATCTATTGAGAGAAAGCATTGTGCTCGTGAAATAGTTTATTTATTTATCTATCTACTGAGATATAGTTAACATACCACACTGTATTAGTTTTAAGTGTACAGCATAATGATCTGATACAAGTATATAAGCAAAATGATCATCACAATGTGTTTCGTTAACGTAAACCACTGCACATCGTTTTTTCCAGTGATAAGAACTTTTAAGATTTACTGTCTTAGCAACTTTTAAATATAAAAAAGTGTCGTTCCCACCTACACCAATGGACAGATCGCCCAGACAGAAAATTAATAAGGAAACAGAAGCATTAAATGATACATGAGACCAGATAGACTTAATTGATATTGATAGCACATTCTACCTGAAAGCAGCAAAATACACTTCTCAAATGCACACAGAACATTCTCCAAGACAGATCACATCCTGGGTCACAAATCAAGCCTTGGTAAATTTAAGAAAATTGAAATCATATCAAGCATCTTTTCTGACCACAATGATATAAGATTAGAAATCAATTACAGGAAAAAAACTGTAAAACACACAAACACATGGAGGCTAAACAATATGCTACTAAATAACCAAGAGATCACTGAAGAAATCAAAGAGGAAATCAAAAAATACCTAGAAACAAATGACAATGAAAACACGATGGGGGCTTCCCTGGTAGCACAGTGGTTAATAATCTACCTGTCAATGCAGGGGACATGGGTTCGAGCCCTGATCTGGGAAGATCTCACATGCCATGGAACAACTAAGCTCATGTGCCACAACTACTGAGCCTGCCCTCTAGAGCCTGTGTGCCTAGAGCCCATGCTCTGCAACAAGAGAAGCCACTGCAATGAAAAGCTCACACACCACAATGAAGAGTAGTCCCCCCCTTGCTGCCACTAGAGAAAGCCCACACACAGCAGCAAAGACCCAACACAGCCATAAATAAATAAATAAATAAATAAATAAATTTATTTATTTATTTAAAAAAAGAGAAAACACAATGACCCAAAACCTAAGGGATGCAGCAACAGCAGTTTTAAGAGGGAAATTTATAGCAATTCAATCTCACCTCAAGAAACAAAAATCTCAAGTAAACAATCTAACCTGACACCTAAAGCAACAAGAAAAAGAACAACAACAATAACAACAAAAAAACAAAACCCAAAGTTAGTAGAAGGAAAGAAATCATAAAGATCAAAGCAGAAATAAATGAAATAGAAATGAAGAAAATAATAGCAAAGATCAATGAAACTAAAAGCTGGTTCTTTGAGAAGATAAACAAAATTGATAAACCTTTAGCCAGACTCATCAGGAAAAAAAATGGAGAGGACTCAAATCAATAAGATTAGAAATTAAAAAGGAAATGTTACAACTGACACCACAGAAATACAAAGGATGATAAGAGATGACTATAAGCAACTATATGCCAATAAAATGGACAACCTGGAAGAAATGTACCAATTCTTAGAAAAGTACAACCTTCCAAGACTGAAACAGGAAGAAATAGAATATATGAACTGACCAACTATAAGTACTGAGATTCAATCTGTGATTTTAAATAGTCCCAACAAACAAAAGTCCAGGACCAGATGGCTTCACAGGCGAATTCTATCAAACATTTAGAGAAATCTTTTGCATTCCTATACACTAACAACAAAAGATCAGAAAGAGAAATTAAGGGGAAAATCCCATTTACAATTGCAACTAAAAGAATAAAATACCTAGGAATAAACCTGCCTCTGGAGGCAAAAGACTCAGAAAACTGTAAGATGCTGATGAAAGAAATTAAAGATGATACAAACAGATGGAGAGATATATCATGTTCTCAGATTGGAAGAATCAATATTGTAAAAATGACTATACTACCCAAAGCAATCTACAGATTAAATGCAATCTCTATCAAATTACCCAGGGCATTTTTCAGAGAACTAGAACAGAAGATTTTACAATTTGTATGGAAACACAAAAGACCCCAAATAGCCAAAGCAATCTTGAGAAAGAAAAATGGAGCTGGAGGAATCAAGCTCTCTGACTTCAGAATATACAACAAAGCTACAGTAATCAAGACAGTATGGTACTGGAACAAAACCAGATATACAGACCAATAGAAAAGCATAGAAAGCCCAGAGATAAAGCCATGCACATATGGTGACCTTATTTTTGATAAAGGAGGCAAGAATATACAATGGAGAAAAGACAGCCTCTTCAATAAGTGGTGCTGGTAAAACTGGACAGCTACATGTAAAAGAATGAAATTAGAACACTCCCTAACACCATACACAAAAGTAAACTCCAAATGGATTAAAGACCTAAATTTAAGGCCAGAAGCTATAAAACTCTTAGAGGAAAACATAGGCAGAACACTCTAGGACATAAAGCACAGCAATATCTTTTTTTGACCCACCTCCTAGACTAACAAAAATAAAAACAAAAATTTAAAAAATGGGACCTAATGAAACTTAAAAGCTTTTGCACAGCAAAGGAAACCATAAACAAGATGAAAAGACAACTCTCAGAATGAGAGAAAATATTTGCAAACAAAGCTACTGACAAAGGATTAATCTCCAAAATATAGAAGCAGCTCATGCAGCTCAATACCAAAAAAACAAACAAACAACCCAATCAAAAGATAGGTGAAAGACCTAAATAGACATTTCTCCAAAGAAGACATACAGATGGCCAACAAACACATGAAAAGATGCTCAACATCACTAATTATTAGAGAAATGCAAATCAAAACTACAATGAGTTAGCATCTCACACCTGTCATATGACCATCATTAAAAAATCTACAAACAATAAATGCTGGAGAGGGTGTGGAGAAAAGGGAACCCTCTGGCACTGTTGGCGGGAATGTAAATTGATACAGCCACTATGGAAAACAGTATGGAAATTCCTTAAAAAACTAAAAATAGAATTACCATATGACCCAGCAATCCCACTACTGGGCATATACCCAGAGAAAACCGTAATTCAAAAAGACACAAGTAGCCCAATGTTCACTGCAGCATTATTTACAATAGCCAGGACATGCAAGCAAACTAATGCTCCATCAACAGAGGACCAGATAAAGAAGATGTGGTACATATATACAATGGAATACTACTCAGCCATTAAAAGGAACAAAACTGGGTCATTTGTAGAGATGTGGATGGACCTAGAGACTGTCATACAGAGTGAAGTAAGTCAGAAAGAGAAAAACAAATATTGTATATTAACGTATATATGTGGAATCTAGAAAAATGGTAAAGATGATCTTACTTGCAAAACAGAAATAGAGACACAGACGTAGAGAACAATCGTATGTACACCAAGGGGGAAAAGGAGGGGGTGGGATGAACTGGGAGATTGGGATGGACATATATACACTATTGATACTTTGTATAAAATAGATAACTCATGAGTACCTACTGAATAGCACAGGGAACTCTACTCAGTGCTCTGTGGTGACCTAAATGGGAAAGACATCCAGAAAAGGGGGGATATGCGTATACATATAGCTGATTCACTTTGATGTACAGTAGAAAGTAACACAACATTGCAAAGCAACTATACTCCAATAAAAATTAATTATAAAAAATAAATTAAACAGTATCATTAACTATAGTCACCATGCTGTACATTACACCCAGGACTTATTTATTTTATAACTGGAAGTTTGTACCCTTGGGTCTCCTTCACCGATTGTGCCTACCCTCCCAACTCTGGCAACTATCAGTCTGTTCTCTATATCTGTAAGAAGGATTCTTTTTGTTTGTTTGCTGGTTTGTTTTATAGATTACACATATAACTGAAATCATAAAGTATTTTTTTTCTGATAATTTCACTAAATGTAATGCCCTCAAGGTCCATCCATGTTGTTGAAAATAGCAGGATGTCCTTTTTTTTAATGGAAGAATAATATTCCAGTGTATAGATATATCACATATTCCTTATCCATTCATCTGTCAGATGGATACTTTGATTGTTTCCGTATCTTGGGTATTGTAGATAATGCTGCAATGGACACAGGGGTTTAGATGTCTTTTTGAGATAGTGATTTTGTTTCTTTCAGATAACTACCCAGGAGTAGAGTTGTGGATCATATGGTAGTTCTTTTTTTTATTTTTTTGAGGAACCTCCACACTGTTTTCCATAGTAAAACATCTCATTTTAATTGATGTCTTACCTTGTAACCAACAGTCTAATCAGAGACTGACATGCATTAATTCGTTCAATCCTCGTACCGTTCTGTGATGACACCGTTATCCCCATTTTATAGATAAGAAATTCAAGGGTCAGACAGCTGGGTGACTCCCTCTCCTAAGTGTCACAGTCCAGACCCTCTCTCCTTGAGTCCCCTGCGTTTAACTTCTGCACCACGCTTCCGAAAAGAAACGTAAGATAAAAACAAGAGTCACCCACTGAGAGAAAAAGCTCTACCCCACATGTTAAGAAGTTGGTAGGCTTCCCTGCTGTGACATTTTTGAAATGACAAAGTTATAGAGATGAAGAAAAGATGCATGGTGGTCAGAGGCGGGAGATCGTGGGAGCCTGAGAATGTGAAAGGGTAACACTAGGTAGATCTTTGTAGTGAGGGAATAATTCTGTATCTTTTTGTTTCAATTGAAGCAGAGTTGATTTACAGTATTGTGTTAGTTTCCAGTGTACAGAAAAGTGATTCAGATATATATACATATCTATACACACACACACAATTTTTTTCAGATTGTTTTCTATTATAGGCTTTTAAAAGATATTGAATACAGTTCCCTGTGCTCTACAGTAGGGCCTTGTTGTTGATCTTTTTGATATATGGTTGTGTGTGTCTGTTTATCCCACATGTCTGTTCTGTACAGGAGCTTATTTCTGTCATTTTTTTAGATTCCACATATAAGTGACATGCCGCCCTTCGCTTCTGGCTTCTTGATCCATTTTCAAATCCAGCAGCACAGCACCTTTGAATCTCCCTTTTTGACTTCTTTGTGAGTCCTCACATCTTCTCTAGGACTGGAGCCCCCTGCCTCCCTTTCAAAAGGACCCTCTTGATGACTTTGGGCCCAGCTGGATCTCCCGGCATCATCTCCCCACCTCTAGATCCTCAAGATAACCACATCTGCACAGTCCCTTTGACCATGTAAAGTAATATATTCACAGGTTTGAAATGTTAGGCAACGGACATATTGGGGGTGGGGGAGCATAATTCAGCTCCCTGGAGTACAGTCAGACAAGATAGTACTAAAGGAATGAACTTGCTGTCACCCTGAATAATAAGAATTATGAAAGAAGCATGGCAGAGAAGGATGCTAGCCCCTGCCATGTAGTTATAGCTACAATGACAGGGGTGGGTACAGATCTTCATTTTCTCCTGCTTCATAACTTTTCAAAATATGTTTGTATCTTTCAATGTCGATACAATTTAGTCTCTATAGAATCATACTGTGGATTCCCATGGAAAGGCAAGTATCAAATGTCTGATACAGAAAATGGAGCAACCATATGTGGTTGCTTGTTTCAGAGTATATTCCTGACTTGATTTGGAAACAGCTTTCCAAGTGCAATTGTATGCAAGTTCCTGGGCAGATGCGCAGCTTGCCAGCTAAAGGCAGACACCCAGGTGTTGAAGCTGACACCTCAGCGTTAATAGCCTTCCAGGTAAGCTGTGTGTGATGCTGTGGTTTTCACGGAGCATGGAGGGATTCAGAAGACATCAGCTGCTGTCTTTTACTTTTTTTTTTTTTTTTTTTAACCACTAAATAAAATGTGGCATTTATTTCAATTCAGTATATTGTATAGCTCCCCATGCAGGCAGTCTCAAATGCAGTTTCCATACTCAAAAATCTCCCACCTGCAGCCCGAGAGGCAGACATCCAAACACACCACCATAATTCAGTGAGAAGATTGAGGCATACATAATAAACGACAGACATAAAGCCAGGCAGGATAAATATTCAAGGCTGGCAGACCTCACGAGCCATCCTCTCATCCTGAAGAATTATATAATGCATTCAGCTTTGCAGTGTTAGATTGATTTAGTTGACTATCAACTCCCACCAGAACACACCTTTGTTCTGTGACTTTGGCCTTAGGTTGTCTTTTATTTCACCTAATATTTTCCCGAATATGCTGGGTGACTACTCCTGCATGTTTGTGACCTAGAGCTGACTTACACACAAGGTAACAGTGCCTCCAAACATAATGTGCACCCAGACCACTGATGAAATGCAGATTCTGATTCTATAGATTTGGGGCGGGGTCTCTTTCTACCCTGCTCCTGAGTGATCATAAAACTCATGCCATGGAGTAGCAAGTTGCTAGATAAACTGAAAAGAGACACCATTTAAAACTGTGAAGCCAGATTTCTCTATAAGATTACATGGAGAGGCATTCTATGATGGAAATATGTATTCAAACATTCTGACTCTACAAAGTGGAAAACTTGGGATTTCAGATTCCTCCAAGGGTCGTAATGGTCGTAATGATATATAACAAATCCACTGTGAGAAAAAAGAAAAATCAAATTGTCTATCTCTCTTGTTCACGATCCATCCTTCCATCCAATCCTCAATCCTTCCATCTATCCAGCCATACAATCATTTATTCATCCGTCTAACCAAAAATCCATCCATCTTATTATCCATCTATCCATCCATCCATCCATCCATCCAATCATCAATCTTTCTATGCATCCATCCATCCAATCATCAATCCTTCCACCTATCCATCCATACAATCATTTATTCATCCAACTATCAATCTATATATATATATGCATAAATGTTCAGTTGACCCTTGAACAAAGTGGGTTTCAACTTTGCGAATCCACTTATATGCAGATTATTTTCAATAGTAAATACTACAGTACTACATAATTTGCAATTTGTTGACTCCATGGATGTTGAACTGTGGATACAGAGAGCCAACTACACATTATACGTGGATTTCTGACTGCACAGATGGTTGGCACCCCTAACCCCCCATGTTGTGATATTCAAAGGTCAACCTTATTTATGAACACACACAAACAAGCCAGAGCAATGGCCCATAAATTATGATCTAAAGAAAAAAGTTAATTTCACCAAAGGACTGAGAGTGGGAAATGGAAGTAAATACAGTGACAGCGAAGGTTTTGTTAAAGAAAACATTTGGTGCTTGCACCAAAAGTGTGTATTTTAAACAGGGCTAGACAAACTGAAAAGAGACACTGTTTAAAACTGTGAGGCAAGATTTCTCTGTAAGGGTTCACAGAGAGGCATTCCATGATGGGAATGTGTATTCAAACATTCTGACTCCCTAGAGTGGAAAACTTCGGTTTTGAGATTCCTCCAAGGGTTGTATTGTGCATGATAACAAATCCACTATGAGAAAAGAGGAAAATACAAATTCTCTCTCTCACTACCTATCATCCATCCATTGAATCATCCATCCATCAACCCATCCATTCATCCATCCGTCTGTCCATCCATCCAATCATGCATCTATTCATCTATCTATCCATCCAACTATCTACATATATATGCATACATGTACTTATGAATACACACACAAGCCAAAGCAATAGCCCATAAATTATATCCTAAAGACAAAAGTTAATTTTGTCAAGGGGTTGAGAATGAAAAATGCAAGTAAGATACAATAAGAGCAAAGGTTTTGTTAGAGAAAACTTTTGGTGCTTGCACCAAAAATGTGTTTTAAATACAAGCTGGATAGCCCTTCAAACTCAAAACACACACATGCCTCCCCCCTCACCAATCCTAAAAGAAAGTTAGAGAAAATGGATGGTCTCTCGGGACTGGCCCTGGACACCTGTGAGATGCTTAGCCTTGGATTCTCAACAAGGAAGGGAGCTTAGAAATCAAAGTCCACATGGTTTGTGGCAATGGTTCTCCAAAGCAATTTCTCTGAATGCACAAAAAGCCAGACCTCTTGCAGGTTCCTATAGTCCACACAGAGGCCCCCAATACTGCCTGGTATGGGAAGCAAATGCCTGCACTGTCAAATCCCAGTTCTATTTTACCCCATGCTTGCTGATAACCACGGCAAGAAAGTATTCCTGGTGCCCTTCTTTTCATAATCTCATCTGTTATCTCTGGACATCTTCCCTTTGAATTCCTCGAGTCTTATCCACTTTTCGCATGTGTCTCGTTTCAGTATCAGAAATTTAAACAGTCTGTCAAACTTTATTTCTGTTACAGACATAACTTTAAAATAAGCTGGATGACACAAGTGGCCAAAATTCCTTTACCAACACTTCCTGAAAAAAATTAAACTGGGACTTTCCTGGTGATCCAGTGGTTAAGACTCCGTGCTTTCACTGCAGGGGGCACGGGTTCCATCCCTTAGTACGGGAAGTAAGATCCCGCATGCCACATGGCATGGCAAAAAGGAAAAAAAAGAAAGAAAGAAAAAAATTAACCTGGTGAGATCAATACCCAGTTAACTGATCTCATACAAAACCTGACTTAGGGGGCTTCCCTGGTGGCGCAGGCAGGGGACGCGGGTTCGTGCCCCGGTCCGGGAAGATCCCACATGCCGCGGAGCGGCTGGGACCGTGAGCCATGGCCGCTGAGCCTGTGCGTCCGGAGCCTGTGCTCCGCAACGGGAGAGGCCACATCAGTGAGAGGCCCGCGCACCACAGATAAAAACAGAAACAAAAACAAAACCTGACTTAGTGTTGTTCTTTCTACTAAAGTGTTTGAAATATAGAAAAAGCTCTGACAAAATCTAGGAGCCATCGATCTCTATGCATCTTACTTTATGGAAAATGTGCAGTTGGTTTCCTAAATGCTTTACAGCAGTTATTGTAAACATGAATCGCTGGTGCCCTGATCCCCCAGCAGGTTTTTTGGATGGGTCTGCAGGTGCTAGATTCTAGGTGAGCAATCATCTCTGTTGCAAACAGATGTTCCCACCTGAAAAGGTTGAGACATATTTTTAGACATTTATTTAAAATTTCACATTATCACCCCATGTTCCCCAAGAATAAGTGAGTCTCCTGACCATGGTATATTCAAATGTTGGCTCCGGTGGTAATCCTTGGTTATCAGGATTATTTCCAAAGATTTTTAAAAATTAATTGAGGGTCAGATTGCACTATGGTGTATTTTTGACATTCCAAATGCCCTACCAAACATCAAAGAAGAAAAAAAAATCATACATATGTTAGAAAATGAAAAAGTACCCAAAAGATATGTTTCTGACATTTTCCTCACTCAAAACATTTGAACACCTGATGTGTGTTTTCTAATCATAAACAAGTCATTTCCTTATCATTCTCAGAACAGTTGATGTCTTCCTTTGCGTAAGAGTTTGAAGATTAATGTAAGCCTTTGAAATATAGCTGATGCTTAAACAGAGCTTAATTTAAAGAAGGCTTTTAAAAGATGGGAATTATTTTAGGGAATGGGGAGAAACGGAGACGTTCCTGCCAGCCTTTGCTTAATAAGATGGGAGGGAATCTCCCATGTCCTGTTGGTAGCATTGGTAGGAACATGCTTTGTGAAGAGTGGTTTCACCAAGTCATTACTACTAACCCTATAACTGCCAACACCAGGACTACAGGTATTAGCACTGCTTGTACTGAAAAGGGACTGTCCTTTATACCAGATGGCATCCTAACAATTTCTTTAGTCCTTACAACTATGCTATATTGTAGGTATTATTACCGTCCCAATATAATGGGTGAGTTGACCCCTTCTGGTGCTGCTGTAATGTGCATATGTGTGCTTGTGGGTTTCTGTTTGCTCTATTTCTCTCCACTTGACATTTATCTGTTTCTTCTAACTGTAGACTTCAAGAGCAAAAGTCAGATATTAAAAATGACAGCTTTATAGGGTGTGTTAACCCACTCTCAGCGCTGTGTAAAGAGGCATCCCTGGGTCTGCTTCCCTGATTGCACCCAGACTGACACACCACCTCAATTGCCAAAACTATGGTCCATACCTTGGAGGGACTCATTTGTAGCTATTAAAATCATGGAATGGAAGAATCGTTAGCAACATGATAAAATTAGTGTGATATTTTAATTTAAAAATGCAGACTGTACATCTAAACCGAAATAAAATCCTTATTTTGAGAATCAATAAAAACAGTAAGCATGTATTTGAAGATAAGAATAGTTTCCTAGGGATTTCCCTGGAGGCACAGTGGTTAAGAATCCGAGTGCCAATGCAGGGGACACAGGTTTGAGCCCTGGTCCGGGAAGATCTCACATGACGCAGAGCAACTAAGCCCGGGCGCCACAACTACTGAGCCCACGCGCCACAACTACTGAATCCGCCCGCCTACAGCCTGTGCTCCGCAACAAGAGAAGGCACCGCAATGAAAAGCTCGTGCACCGCAACGAAGAGTAGCCCCCACTCACCGCAACTATGGAAAGCCCGCGCACAGTAACGAAGACCCAACGCAGCCAAAAATAAATAAGTAAATAAATAAACTTATATATAAAAAAGTTTCCTATTCTGTGAGTTTTTTAAATTCCCTGAATATTTGACAACAAATATATTTTATGTTTATCATCTCCATATACTTGAACTTATGGATATTTCTTTTCATTGTATTGTTTTGTGTCTGATTTTCACTATCTGATGTTGTGGGCAGAGGAATAAAATTACCAACTTCTCAAATTTCTCCAACCCATTTTAAATCACATAAGTTAGTTAAAAATTTCTAATTTACCAAAAGATTTTTTTAATATATTTATTTTTCAATGGTGCTTAGAGAGTCTGAGTTCCCTTTAAAAAGTATATCCATGAACAAGAAAATGAATGAATAAAGACTGTAAAAGGTAAAAGAAAGTATGAGTATCTTATTTGCTGGCGAAAGCAATCCATTAATAACTGAGTGGTTCCTGAAAAAAACGAGTTATTCTTCAAAAATAGGACTGAAAACTGGTCTACTGTGTCTATACAGCTTAGGTATAATATCACTATCCATGAAAACAGTTTTCTTTACCTTCTTTATAAGCAATTTTTGAAACTTCACACTTCTTAGATGATTTGGCTAGAACTAAGTGATTTTGAAATTATGGTAGTTTTCAACTCGCATATATAAATGAATTCCACTGGGAAATTTTCATTATACTCTTTTTTTTTTTTTTTTTTTTGTCTTTCTCATACATGACTACTTATTCCATGTGTTGTCATCAACAACTAAGTTCCATTAACTTTAATGAAAAGGTTAATGAGTGCCTAAGAGTATTATTAAAATTGTCCTTGTATTTATTCAGCCATGTCTATATACTAAATATATAAATCAGTATATTCTCAACTCATAAAGTTTTTTTCTTGTCCTTCACACAGACAAATTTTAGTATATTCTGACGAGTAATATGAAAAAATAAGAGCAAAGTGAGCCATATTTTTGGCATAATATGAGATATTCAAACTCAAATGGTTTATTTAGTTGGCTCTCATGATTTTTTTTTTTTTGATGCAGATAATAACCTTTAAGAGTAGAAAAACAGTTTATCCCAAGCTGTCAATGTGCTGTACATTCTTGGGAAATGTTTGCATTGCTTATATCTATGAAAATTATTATCTGATGGAATACTATAAAATATATATACTATAAAATTAGAAACATGCCCCTGCTACATGTTTAATATACAATTTAATATATTTTAACACATTTTCAATATGTTTTCAAGTTCTTACAGGACAGTGCATATTCAGGGGAAACTTAATTTTGATATTAAAAAGAGATCCCCATTTCTATCTTTTTTTTTTTTTTTCTGCGGTATGCAGGCTCAGCCGCTCCACGGCATGTGGGATCTTCCCGGACCGGGGCACGAACCCGTGTCCCCTGCATCGCCAGGCAGACTCTCAACCACTGTGCCACCAGGGAAGCCCCCCATTTCTATCTTTGACCTATTGCTATGAATCCACGCTCCTCTTTCCTGCAAATACTTCCCAATACTGATGATTGTATGTTAAAGCCTCTTTAGAATAAAAAAATGATGAAGGGTCAATAGAATTTTCTGGGTTTTTTCTTTGTTTGTTTTGTTTTCTTTTGGCTGCGTTGGGTCTTCATTGCTGTGCGTGGGCTTTCTCTAGTTGTGGCGAGTAGGGGCTACTCTTCGTTGCAGTGCACAGGCTTCTCACTGCAGTGGCTTCACTTGTTGCGGAGCACAGGCTCTAGGCACGTGGGCTTCAGAGTTGTGGTGTGCAGGCTCAGTAGCTGTGGCATGCAAGCTCTAGAGCGCAGGCTCAGTAGTTGTGACACACGGGCTTTGGTGCTCCGTGGCATGTGGGATCTTCCCGGACCAGGGCTCGAACCCACATCCCCTGCATTGGCAGGCGGATTCTTAGCCACTGCACCACCAGGGAAGGCCTCTCTCACTTTCTTTTGTTTGCATTATGCAGATGAATTATTTTCATTATGCTTATATTGATATGCTTTAGGTTAAAATTATTTCAAAGTTACTAGGGAACAGTCTTTTTATAAAAATACTCATTTCATCTATGTGCACTGTTTCTTTTAACTAGCAGTTTTTAATCTAATTTTATGTTGTTGTTGTTGGTTTTGGCTGGCCTATTTTTACCCAGTAGTTTTGTAATATATTTTTGCCTTCATTTTCTTACTTCCCAAAGTTCTTTCATCTGTAACTGAAATAATTAAAGAATATGCAATGCTAGACATTTTCTTGATATACTTTTAAACAGCAATTGTAAATGTAAAAAAAGGAAAGCAACACAGGAATTAATATTAACAATTTTCAGAGCAATGCATCTTCATATTTTCAAGCATTAGTAAACAACCCATCTGCCACTGAACTACCAAAAATACATATTTCAATTTCTCTTGAGAACCTCTCACTAGTTTTGCTGCAATTTAATTAAATAGCAAGGTAGCACTGATTTCATGAATCTGTATATCAAAGCTCTCTAGAATATACTTGAAGATGATTTTTAAAGTAAGTGGAACCCTGAAATGCTGCGGCGAATACGTCAGTATGCTTTCAAGTGAAATACATTTCTTTGAAGTGAATAACACAAAATTTCAATGACACCTATGATTCAGCCACTAATATTTTACAACAGTAATATCCCTTCCTGTTTCAAAACTGTGGATTTCAAAGCAATCCCCATCCAGAGGGTTATACAAGTGTGGGCTTTGACTTTAGCTGTGAGCTCCTGAAACTGTGCACAATTCATAGGTTCCTAAAACCATAGACACCTTTCTGTCTACACTGTCTCATATTCTACATCTAATCTGTTAGATGAATCCTTTTGGTTAAACCTTTGAAATACCCTGAGGATCAGATACCACTGCTGACCAAACTCAACGGCATCACCCTAAAGGCTGAGCCGCCATTTTTTTCCCCATGAATTTCTGCATCCTTGGTCTCCACCACTCAGGCACAAGTCCGAGACGTTTCCCAACACAGGTAAGCAGACGATAACCGCCCTGCTCCATGCTTTGCAATAGCTCTCCCAAGGTGGTCAGCGAAACAGACTTCAATATCTGGTACCCTGTCACACTGAGTCCTCATCTTGGATTTCTCCTACCCTCCCTGCCTTCAAGTCAGAGGTTACCTGGGAGACACCTGCTCACTCCTGCCTTGGGGTCTCTGCATTGTTTGGTCCCCACATCTGTGTAGCTCCCTCCCTCACTCCTTCCAACTCTTCCTTCAAGAACCATCATGCACGTTTTGCTTTCCCTTTCTGCCTTTAGACCTTAGTGAAAATTTCAGCCCACAACTCCACACTTCTACTCCGCAGCCTGCCTGCTCTACATAAACTGTTTCAATAGCACTTGCTATTCTATTTTTCTAAAATACTTTTTAGTTTATTTACTATATTCTTCATTGACTCTTTTACTAATTGTAAGACCCCCCAAGGGTAAGGATTTTTGTTTCGTTCATCACCGAGTATCTTCAGCATCCTGTCTGGGACAATTCTGTATCAGAAAACAGATATGGACTGTAGGATATCACTTATAGGTGGAATCTAAAATATGACACAAATGAACCTACGTATGAAACAGAAACAGACTCACAGACGTAGAGAACAGACTGGTGATAGCCAAGGGGGAGGGGGTTGGGGGAGGGATGGAGTGGGAGTTTGAGGTTAGCTAATGTTAACTATTATATATAGAATGGATAAACAACAAGGTGCTGCTGCAGAGCACAGGGAACTATATTCAATAGCCTATGATAATCCATAGTGGAAAAGAATGTATGTTTGTATAACTCAATCACTTTGCTGTACAACAGAAATTAACACAACATTGTAACTCAACTATACTGCAGTTAAAAATTATAAAGAAAACAGGTATTAAATAAATAAAGCAGCACCCCACCTGGACATTTCTTTATCAATAAATAAATGAAAATATGAACACAATTTCTACAATTTCTCTTTAAACTAACTTAATTCAATATGGCATAGTACCCATAAAGGTTAACTGCAAAGTGTGTTTATCTTTTGGCATGCCATCTGATTACTAAAATAGTTATCGCCATTGATTGCATCACTTTGCACCATTTTCTATCCTTATGAAAGAGTTTTGGGCATTTACTCTGGTAGAGCCTTTCTAGGGAGTCCAGTTATTGAGTATGATGAATGCATTCCATGAAAGCAAAAGATTGGGGCAAATGCAGAAACTCACCAGGACTTAGAGAAAAGGCATAAAAGCAAACAAGAGAATATACTACAAAATGAATGTTCATTTGAAAATGTATTAAAAAAATCTGCCCATCAATATCTTGTAATAACCTATAATGGAAAATAATCTGGAAAAGAATCATATGTATACATATATATATGCCTGTACACCTGAAACTAACACAACATTGTAGATTAACTATAGTTCAATCTAAAAAATGGTTTAAAAAATCTGCCCACAATCATTTTTTATAAATTAAACGATTATGGGAAAAAAACAGTTTCATGTGTCAGGAAAGATTCAATAAAAACCATAGGCTTACTCGTATCTTCAATATTTACTGAGCACCTACTGCATAGGTGTATGCAGTAGCCTAGGTGTAGTGAATAAAACAGGCATGCAACCCCCTTTGTTCCTCTTAAACATCCTTGACAGGGCACAACAGCACAGCAGGAGCTCAGAAATACTTCTGTGTCTTTGCTGCAAGTGTTTGCATCCTTCAGTTTGATAAAAGTTTATGGATCCTCTTATTTGCAGAGTACCAAGGCAGCCAACAAAGGTGGAAGGATAAATGACACATGATTTAGCCCCTGTTTACTAAGAGCCCTCCGTCTAATAAATGCACAAAGATTTGGAAGAAGGTAGGGACTTCTTTGCAATTGTGTCTTGGTTATTGTTTTGTTATCTCTCTCTCTGCTCCCCGAGATAGTTTTATATTTCAGAGTTCACAGACATTACTGGAATCCACTATACCTCAGGCATGTCTGTGTCTTTAGGGGTAGGAATGTAACCCACCCAGAAATGGGACATGGTGTGGAGGACAGTTATGATACAGACACAGGGTACCACTGGCATATAAGGAAAAACCTGGTAACTTCTTTTATAATTTTCACAATTTTTTATAACTTAAAAAATTAATTTGTTATTGACTTTAGGTAAATGCTCAGGTCATTAACTCTTTGGCAATACATTTGTAAGCAATATTATTTGCAAAGAAATTAACAGTGCAAACTACCTCTAGGATAAACAAATTTGTGTGTATCCCCTTTATGTTATGGACCTTAGGACACTAATTCCCATTTGTGTCACTAAATTAAAATAATAACCAAGATGACAAAGAAGGGTCAATGTTCACAGGCTGGGTGGATGACTGCTAAATCAATTGTGGAAAAATCTAAATGTAAACAGAAATAAATATCCAATGTATAATAGCTACCTAAAGGTACCCACAGAACTAAGGAAGCAGAAGAGTTTTTTGGGTTTTTTTTTTGCGGTACGCGGGCCCCTCACTGTTGTGGCCTCTCCTGTTGAGGAGCACAGGCTCCGGACGTGCAGGCTCAGCGGCCATGGCTCACGGGCCCAGCCGCTCCGCGGCATGTGGGATCCTTCCGGACCGGGGCACGAACCCGTGTCCCCTGCATTGGCAGGCAGACTCTCAACCACTGCGCCACCAGGGAAGCCCAGAAGAATAGTTTTAAAGTGGAGACTATTTAAAGAAAAAAAATAATGATTTAAGATGGAACAAAATTACACTAGATGAAGGTGATATTTGAAAATTAAAATAGTATGATTTTAGTTGACTTTTTTTTTTTTTTTTTGAGGAACAGCCAAGCTTGTAACCACAGGATGGAAATCCACAGGGCCAAATGCACAGGAGGAAACATCATGAAGAATTCACAGAAGCAGAAGTGAGACAGTCCTTGCACAAGGCTCACGCACGCAGGGTTTCCAAAGCATGTTGGCCATTTTCTATCACATTCTTTCTGTCCTTTTTAATTGTTCTGTCATTGTTTGTAAATGGAAAATCACTTCTCCAAGAGTTCCAAGGGAATTCAAAAACTGGAGGGTCGTGTCCACGTATATGTGGAATCTAATACACAACAAACTAGTGAATAAAATAAAAAGAGAAGCAGGCTCACAGATACAGAGAACAAACGAGTGGTGACCAGGGGTGGGGCGTGGGTGTAGGGGTGAGGGAGTGGGAGTTACAAACTACTGGGTGTAAGACAAGCTAAAAGGATGGATTTTACAACATGGGGAATATAGCAAATATCTTGTAATAACTGTAGATGGAGTGCAACCTTCTAGAATTACATGAAAGATTAAAAAAATTTTTAAGGCTTCCCTGGTGGCGCAGTGGTTGAGAGTCCACCTGCTGATGCAGGGGACGCGGGTTCGTGCCCCGGTCCAGGAAGATCCCACATGCCGCGGAGTGGCTGGGCCCATGAGCCATGGCCGCTGAGCCTGCGCGTCCGGAGCCTGTGCTCCGCAACGGGAGAGGCCACAACAGTGAGGGGCCCGCGTACTGCAAAAACAAAAAAAAAAAAAAAAAAAAAAAATTTTTTTAATAGGAATAATTCTAAATGTTAAGAGTCAATACTTAAACTATCTAGAACTCTTGGGAAATTTTTAAAAAATCAAAATTCTTATATTGGGTCTTATAATAAAATAGCTACCAGGTTACTCGTGGTCCTCAATGAAAATCCACTCCATTTCATCTATATGTTAATAAAATCAAGTACCTATGATGTACAAGGAACCTTCCTCTCGTGCTGTTTGATCTTAACAACTCGATCTAGTAAACAGCTCACAGAGACTCATCGGTAGGAATAATATTATTGACCCTAGTTTTCTGCTGGGGATAATTAGATTAGCAAATCCAATTAAGTAGCTCCCATCAGAACTGCCAGCCTGGAAGAAAATTTGAACTCAGTTGTCCCGATTCTTACTCACCTGCATTGTGTTGAATATGACTTCACCCCCACAGCCAGTGTCACATTGGTTGCCAATGAATACTGGTCCTATGTAATGTTTGTAAATTAAGCGGGAAAATGTATAAATTGAAGTTATTAGCACAATAATAACCTCTTTTAAATAATTTCAAATAAGAGGTGGCAAAAGTTTATCCCACATAAATTCTATGTCAAGTCAGTATCAAAAGTATTTTCATCATAAAGGCTTTTCTCTCCTTTCTGTGACATAAAACAGCATCATTGATGGACAAGAAACGAGAAATTAGTCCGCAAGAGGAATGTTTTGCCAAAGCTACAATATCCATTGTAGGACAGATGTGTGAATGCCTCAGGTAACATGATCAGAGTCACTCCTTTTAGTCCTAAATCCGCAGCATTCTAAAAATACATTACAAAATAGGCTGTCCTATTGAGGCGAAATTCTTTGTTTCCTTTTGGATTGAGTATTCTCCTTGTCTATTGGCCACACAGGAAAAGCTGTCTTCACAAAGCAAACAAGGATTCGACACAGTTACGTCAAAAGCATGGGTCAAGAAATTATTTCCTTCTGCCTAGTTCCCCCTTAATAATGTTTCTTTAATTAATGTAACTGATCATATTACTTAGACATTAGATAAATATGTAATTAATTAGACTTGAATGACCCATGATATAACACAGTTCTTATCTGATGCTGATGTAGACATAAAGGTAATAGGTATACATTGCACAGGAATGGAGGCTAAATTGATCCCCAAGATTTTTTCTTGGTGTCTCAGTGCAACGACAGTGCCCTACATTTGAAGGGGCTGCATTTAGCCAAGGGTAGCTACTGATTTCACCACACACCTTTGATGGGGACAGATTCAGCAATATTTGCAACCAGGATCCACTGCCTGCCAGCAGGGATTTGATTGATCACATGGAGCATGGCAGGCAAATTTGATCTCAGGTCCTCAAGTTTCCACTAATCCAGGCAGACTTCTGTTTTTTTTTTTTTTTTAAATAAACTTTTGGTTTCAGAATCATTTTTAGATTTGCAGAAAATGTACCGTGACACTGCAGTGTTCCCACATATTACCTTCACCCAGCTTCCCCTAATATTAACATCTTGCATAAACTTGGTTCTTCAGTCAAAGACATAAATATAGGTAACACACCATTAATAAGACTCCAGTTTTAATGGGTTCATGATATTTTCTTAAATATATAAAGATGTGCCAGGCACGTGTGATAGGGCAGGGTGGTGCTTTATGTGTGTTTCCTTTTTTTTTAATTTTTATTTTATTTAAGTATCGTTGATTTACAGTATGTCATTTTCAGGTGTACAGCACAGTGATTCAGTTTTTTATACATATATATATATATATATATATTTTTTTTTTGGGTGGGATTCCTTTCCCTTATAGGTCATTACAAGATACTGAGTAGAGTTCCCTGTGCTCTACAGTAGGTCCTTGCTGATTATCTATTTTATACATAGTAGTGTGTATATGTTAATCCCAAACTCCTAGTTTATCCCCCCTCCTTTCCCCTCTGGTTACCATAAGTTTGTTTTCGAAGTCTATGAGTCTGTTTGTGTTTTGTAAACAAGTTCATTTGTATCATTTTTTAATATGCCACATATGAATGATATCATATGGTGTTTGTCTTTCTCTGTCTGACTTACTTCACTTAGTATGATCACCTCTAGGTCCATCCATGTTGCTGCAAACGGCATTATTTCATTCTTTTTTTATGACTGAGTAGAATTCCATTGCATATATGAACCACATCTTCTTTATCCATTCCTCTGTCAGTGGACACTTGGGTCGCTTCCTTGTCTTGGCTGTGATCAATATGTATTTTCTAAATAAATCCTCACAGTAACATATGCATATGCTGTATCTAAGATGGATAGGGTTAAGTTGTCTCAACACTGGGTGCCTTGCAATTGACCCCCAGGATTGAAAAGGAAGGACCCTTTGATCAGAAGGATAAGTGAGCTTCATTTCTCTGCTGTATTGACCTTTTTGTGAGCAAAATATGTTTGCTGCTGAATCTATCCCTTGATCACTCTCATTCTGATTCAAGCCAATTATATATTATATTTCAGCCCTAAATAACTAACAAAAGGGCTTCATCTACCAAACCTCTCAAAATCGAGCAGGTGGATTTTAACAGATGGTTTAATTTAAACCATCTCTTTAGGATCTGAACGCTTTAGTGTAAATAAATACCAACTCGAAGTAATTCTTAGTAAACGTAAGGTAGATGTTGACGGCTGTGCTTGGCAGTTGTATTATAATGAGTAGTGACAGGTTTCTTCAGGGAATTTTATAAATCTTAAACATACCACAAAAACAGCACTCACGAATTATCTATTGATAAAATGTTTTTAAACGTCTATTTTATTGAACTGTATTTTTTAAAGGTGATGTTTCCCTTGGATAATAATTCAAGTTCAGAAGGCAACACTATTTATTTTTATCTATAAATACTACTTTTCTTATAACCAATTTGTGTAGATGCTTAACACAACACAAGAAGGCAGCTTTCTAAATGTCACTGGACAATGAACGCATAGGAATTTATTTGAGGGCAAATCTGTGGACCAACTCCTAAAACTGATAATTTTTAAACTACCAGATTGGCTTTCTTAAATCCCATCCACCAACTATTGGTTTAAACTTAAAAATTCATCATTTTAGGGAGTCCCCTGGTGGCACAGTGGTTAAGAATCCTCCTGCCAATGCAGGGAACATGGGTTCAAGCCCTGGTCCGGGAAGATCCACATGTGTGGAGCAACTAAGCCCGTGCACCACAACTACTGAGCCTGCACTCTAGAGCCTGCAAGTCACAACTACTGAGCCCACGTGCCACAACTACTGAAGCCCACGCACCTAGAGCCTGTGCTCCACAACAAGAAGCCACCACAATGAGAAGCCCGCGCACCGCAACAGAAAGTAGACCCCGCTCACTGCAACTAGAGAAAGCCCGTGCACAGCAACAAAGACCCAACACAGCCAAAAATAAACAAATGTAAAATAAATTTTTAAATATATAGATAAAATGAATATTTTAAAAATCCTTCCCAAATGCAACCACACTTCATTATTCCTTGTTGTCAAAATGCACCTACAATATCTCACGATTTGTCAGCCTGACAATGCAGAGAAGTGACACATTTTGACAACCACCTATTTGTTGATTTTGGAATTTACATTGCGTGTGACAAGTACATGTTAAGATATTAGGTCTTCCTGTTCTTTCTTTCAGCCATTTCTCTTTTCAATAGGAGTTAATTTTCTGGTTCAGGTCGTGATGCCAGATTCTGGTTTGGTCCCCACGAGAAGTCTTTGGTCACATACAGAATGCCACAAGTGGGCAACAGGCAAGGGACACAGTTTCTACCCACCTTAATAAGTGGAAAACCATGTCCCAGTTGCAGAGAAGATACCTGTAGTTGTGGAGGTCCACAGACAGCAATGCATTTAGACCATAAGCATTCTTTAGATTTGTACAAAATAATAATAATAATAATGATTTTATCATAGAAAAGCCTAGATCATCCTGGTTGCAACAGAGTTAGAAATTTTTTCTCTACCAATTGTTATACAAGGTTCTCATTTTTAAAAAGCTGTGCAATTAGGGAGATCAGCTTGATGCTTTGTGAAAACCTAGATGGGTGGGAGAGGGAGGGTGGGAGGCAGGCACAAGATGGAGTGGACATGGGGATATATGTATACGTATAGCTGATTCACTCTGTCATACAGCAGAAACTAACACAACATTGTAAAGCAATTATACTCCAATAAAGATATTTTAAAAAGTTGTTCAATGTCATTAAATGATACATTTAAAAAATTGTCAGGGTCATTAAGAAAACTCAAATTGTTCAAACACTGGATTTAAATATACCCAACAGGACAAGCTTCCAATTATAAGATAAATAAGCCCTGGGGATGTAAAGCACAGCATGGTAACTGTAGTTAATAATACTGTATTACATCTTTAAAAGTTGCTAAGAAAGTAGATCTTAAAAGTTCTCATCACAAGAAAGATGAGACTGTAACTACAGGTGGTGATGGATGTTAACTAGACTTATTGTGGTGATCATTTCACAATATATACAAATACAGAACCATCATGTTGTACACCTGAAACTAATACAATGTTATATGTCAAGTATATCTCAATAAAAATAAATAAAAAGTAAAAGAAATCTATTTCTCTCTCTACTCATCTAATTCATTATTAATTTGGAAAATCTGATGTCCATAACAAGATTATTAAGGCATGGTTACTGAGTTTATTAAAATATTCATAAAAGGGTTAGAGTTATGTTTTAGAAATTTTACTACAGAAGGTAAGTATGACAAAATCAAAATCAAATTCAAGCAGAAATAAATGACTTGGGAATATAAAATGACTTTAAACAACAGTTTAAATAATATAAGCAATCAACATTGTTAGTTAACAATTAAGCACTTTTTAATCAGTACTTTGTTTTAAAGTGGATGCATGAATGTGAAAAAGAGTGGAAATGGGGCTTCCCTGGTGGCGCAGTGGTCGAGATTCTGCCTGCTAATGCAGGGGACACGGGTTCGAGCCCTGGTCTGGGAAGATCCCACATGCCACGGAGCAACTAGGCCCGTGAGCCACAACTACTGAGCCTGCACGTCTGGAGCCTGTGCTCCGCAACGAGAGGCCGCGATAGTGAGAGGCCCATGCACCGTGATGAACAGTGGCCTCCGCTTGCCACAACTAGAGAAAGCCCTCGCACAGAAATGAAGACCCAACACAGCCAAAATTAAATAAGTAAATAAATAAAAAACCAAGCATTTGAAGCCCTTTAAAAAAAAAGAGTGGAAATGGAAAGCAGTAAAATTATTCATTTGTATTAAATGCCTTTTGAAGGAAGATTAAAGATGTCTTCTTGATTTTTTTCCTTTATAAAAAGTTTCACTTGTGATAATTAATCACAAATGTTAATCATCTCCAATCCCCACGCTGTTATCCAGCCTCTTTCAAGTTTTTCTCACATTTGGAAATGAATTCTTTTTGTTAGGGCTTGTAATGAAGATCAATAGTTTAGACACTGCTTATATAGCTTTTAAAAATTCAAAGAACAAAGGACTATTTTTAAAACTTCAAAAATTTCATCATATTCTCTCTTGAGCCAACATCATGACCGTATTTCTTGCTTTCATGTCAACATCTAAATATTGTAAGGGAACTCACAATGACTCAGCATATTTTACTGGGTAAAAGCAAGGCTGAGACAGTTTGATTAAAAGCTTATAAGTGAAAACACCAACTATCTATTTCTCATTGAGGATGACCTAGTTGGACTAATAACTAGACTTGAGCATAGAACAAGTGATCTAGTTGGCTCTATAGGTTCTAAAGGATCCTAGACAAGTTCCATCAAAGAATCATCAGCTCTAAAACATCCATATATGATTAAAAATTCCCCATAAAGTGGCACAGAGGGAACATACCTCTACATGATGAAGGCCATATATGACAAACTCACAGCTAACATCATACTCAATGGTGAAAAACTGAAAGCACTTCCTTTCAGATCAGAAACAAGACAAGGATGCCCACTCTCAACATTTTTATTCAACATAGTTTTAGAAGTCCTAGCCACGGCAATCAGAGAAAAAGAAACAGAATCCAAACTGGAAAGGAAGAAGTAAAACTGTCACTGTTTGCAGATGACATGATACTATGCATAGAAGATCCTAAAGATGTCACAAGAAAACTACTAGAGCTCATCAACGAATTAGGTAAAATTTCAGGATATGAAATTAATACACAAAAATCTGTTGCATTTCTATACCCTAACAAACTATCAGAAAGAGAAATGCAGGAAACCCATTTACCATCACATCAAAAAGAGTAAAATACCTAGGAATAAACCTACCTAAGGAGGCAAAAGAGTTATGCATGGAAAACTATATGACACTGATGAAATAAATTGAAGACAATACAAATGGAAAGATTTACTGTGTTTTTTTGGATTGGAAGAATCAATATTGGTAAAATGACTGTACTACGAAGGAAATCTACAGGTTCAATGCAATCCCTATCAAATTATCAATGGCATTTTTCACAGAACTAGAACAAATAATTTTAAAATTTGTATGGAAACACAAAGACCCTGAATAACAAAAAACAGTCTTGAGAAAGAATGGACATGGGGGAATCATATGCTATAACTTTAGACCATACTTAAAAGCTACAGTAATCAAAACAGTATGGTACTGGTGCAAAAAACAGACACACAGATCAATGCAATAGGATAGAAAGTCCAGAAATGAACCCAAGAACTTAGAGTCAATTAATCTACAACAAAGGAGGCAAGAATGTACAATGGAGAAAAGACAATCTCTTCAATAAGTGGTGCTAGGAAAACTGGACAGCTACATGTAAAAGAATGACATTAGAGCATTCTCTAATACCATATACAAAAATAAACTAAAAATGGATTAAAGACCTATATATAAAATTGGATACTATAAAACTCCTAAAGGAAAATGTAGAATGCTCTTTGACATAAATCACAGCAATATTGTTTTGATCCATCTGCTAAAGGACACAAAAGCAAAAATAAACAAATGGGGGCTTCCCTGGTGGCGCAGTGGTTGAGAGTCTGCCTGCCGATGCAGGGGATATGGGTTCGTGCCCCGGTCCGGGAAGATCCCACATGCCGTGGAGTGGCTGGGCCTGTGAGCCATGGCCGCTGAGCCTGTGCGTCCGGAGCCTGTGCTCCACAACGGGAGAGGCCACAACAGTGAGAGGCCCGCATGCCGCAAAATAAATAAATAAATAAAAATAAACAAATGGGACCTAATTAAACTTAAAAGGTTTTGCACAGCAAAGGAAACGATCAACAAAATGAAAACACAATCTACTGAATGGGAGAAAATATTTGCAAAGGATATGACCAATAAGGGATTAATATCCAACATATATAAACAGCACATACAACTCATCATCAAAAAAAAAAAAAAAAAAAAACCTGATAAAAAATGGGCAGAAGAACTCAACAGACATTTTTCCGAAGGAGACATACAGATGGCCAACAGCTACATGAAAAGATGTTCAACATTGCTAATCATCAGGGAAATATAAATAAAAACCACAATAAGATATCACATCACACCTGTCAGAATGGCCATCATCAAAAAGAACACAAATAACAAATGTTGGCAACGATGTGGAGAAAAAGGGAACCGTCCTACACTGCAGGTGGGAATGTAAATTGGTGCAGCCACAATGGAGAACACGATGGAGATTCCTCAAAAACCTGACAATAGAACTACCATATGACCCAGAAATTCCACTCCTGGGTATATATGCAAAAAACCCAAAAACTCTAAGATACATGCACCCCAATGTTCGTAGCAGCATTATTTACAATATCCAAGATATAGAAGAATCTAAGTGTCCATCCACAGAGGAATGCATGAAGAAGATATGGTATGTATTTGTGTAAATACATGTGTGTGTGTGTGTGTGTGTGTGTGTGTGTGTGTGTATAGTGTAATACTACTCAGCCATAAAAAAGTGAAACTTTGCCATTTGCAGCAACATGGATGGACTTGGAAGGCATTATGCTAAGTGACATAAGTCAGACAGAGACAGGCAAATACTATGCTATCACTTATATGTGGAATCTGAAAAATACAACAAACTAATGAATAAAACTAAAAAGAAACAGACACAGATACAAAGAACAAACTAGGGGTTACGAGTGGGGAGAGAGAAGTGGGAGGGGCAAGACAGGGGGAGGGGATTAAGAGGTACAAACCGTTAGATATAAAACAAGCTATAAGAATATACTGTACAATACAGGGAATAGAGACAATAATTTATAATAACTATAAATGGAATACAACCATTAAAAATTGTGAATCACTATATTGCACACCTGTAACTTATATAATATTACACAGCAATTATACTTCAATTAAAAACTTAAGAAGCTTAGCACTGTACTAGGTCCTAGCTATTTGGAAACAAATCATAATGTCTCAACACTGGCCAGCTTGAGTGTCCTTTCGAGGCCTTTGAGAATCCTCAATCATAGCATATGGGATCTGAAAAAATGAGAAATTGGATGTGGGTGGAATAAAACAGATGAGGGCCAAACATCACCCTTATTGAAGATAAAAGCCCAGTCGTATTGTTCTGTTCTATTCCGTTCTGCTCCATACCATTCCATCCTATTCTATTCCATTTTATCCTATCCTATTTTATTCTGTATCTATGGACCAATAGGCTTTCCCATCCTGAACCCCATGACTAGATGTACATATATACCTAGTTATATGTAACACAGCCAGGTTGAGTGGACACTGCCTTCCCCACCCAAGATA
Organism: Lipotes vexillifer; assembly: GCF_000442215.2. Classification (NCBI taxonomy): domain Eukaryota; kingdom Metazoa; phylum Chordata; class Mammalia; order Artiodactyla; family Lipotidae; genus Lipotes; species Lipotes vexillifer. The sequence goes on from NW_006775372.1 coordinate 397,677, forward strand.
CCCATGCATGTAAAACACGTAGCAGAAAGGAGTATTGGGAAGGAGGCTGCATGACCCCGATGGCCTTTGCAGAGGGTGGAGAGAGACAGAGAGAGAGAGACAGAGAGAGAAAGAGAGAGGGTCAGGTTTTCAGCATCCAGCTACAATTCTCTAGAGAAAGCCCGCATGCAGCAACGAAGACCCAACACAGCCAATAAATAAATAAATAAAAATAAAGACCTTTAAAAAAAAGAAAAAAAGACTACCATACCCTATATCCTGATCCTACACTTACTAGTATAGTATTTTCCCTTAGAATTTTAGTCCGGTCTGTGCATTTCCATGAACGGCTTAATGCAAGACTGACAGTTACTTATGCTGTCCTACACACAGGCTGCCGGTGTCCTTGTTTAATCCTAAAGACATGATTTTCATTCATAAATGTAGTAAACATCATAAACCTAGCATACTGATGTGTGAGACAAACTATTCTTTACAACTGTATTAACTCACATTATTTATCATTTTTTCAATAATAAAACTCATTCATCACATCTCGTCCTGTTCACATATTTAATACAGTTTTTTAGAAAACAATTTATCCATTGTCAAAAGGCCATGCACATACTTTGAACAGGCACACACCCCAGGTGTTTTGGGGTGTGAATGCTAAGGCAGAGGTAATGAGGATCACTTTGAAAGGGCTTCCTTCTTGGTGTTCACTAGCGTGCCTCATTTAACTTTTCTTCTCACGGTTCTCTTAGCAGTCACTTAAGGGAGAATCCTGTCATGTGGTTTATCATCTTTCTTTAAAGCAGAGATCACTCTAAGATGCTCGATAAATCAGAGCTCTGCAGAAAATCTGGAACACTAAAGGAAGAGACGTCCGTCTTTCCGTCAGCACGGGTTTCAGGAACTCCTACTACGTGGCCCTGCATTACAGCAGTGGACCAAACGAACCGTCTGCGTAGCAGTGTCTCTCTGAATGGAACGGGACAGGCGATCACAGACACCCGTGACGTGGTAGTTGCCAATGGTAAGAATAGGAAAGACCGGAACGCTCATTTAAGTGCTCATTTAGGTGCTCATTTAGGCTGTTCCAGTATTGCTGTCAACCACAGGGAAGTGTGAACTGTACGTCAGAGACGGAGGACCATGGCTTGAATCTAAGATCTACCAATTTTCTTTTTTCTTTTCCTTGTGTGTGTGGAGGTGCGGGTGTAGGGAGAAACTGGGTACTTCAAACACGCAGTCAGTACCTGCTAAATGCCAAGACTCTGCTAAGGATCTGAAGCATACTATTTAATCCTCGTTACAACCATACTGCGTTATGCTGCGTCGTGTCGAGGGTTCCGTGTTGAGTTGTGACCTCATGCTGTGTTATTGGCATGGACTGAAGAGGGTCCCCAACCCCCAAATTCATGTGCTGAAGCCCTAACCCCCAACGTGACTCCGTGTGGACATAAAGTCTTTGAGGACGTGATTATGGTAAAGTGAGGAGAGGCCACGTGAGAACACAGCAAGATGTCCACCTGCGAGCCGAGCTGAGAAGCCTCACCAGAAACCAGCCCTGTTCACACACCATATATGAGATTTCTAGTTTCTGGAACTGTGAGAAAATTAATTTCTGTTCTTCAAGCCACCCATTCTGTGGTGTTTTGTTATGGCAGCCCTAGTAAGACTAATATGGCTGCTATGTTATCTTGCTGTGTTATACTATGGAATGGAATGTTACATTTACCACTTTGGCAGTGCAGAAACTTAAGTGCAGAGAGACTCAGTGATTCACCTCGAGGCACAGGGCAACGAAGAGTTAGGGTGGAAATTCCACCCGAAACAGTCTAAAGACAAGGCAATCCCATGCACACTCTCTCCTGTGGGCTTTACCACCCTGCGCAAAACACCTAACCTCTTAGAGTCACGATCCCATCATCAGCCAATGAGGGCTCTGATGTAGGTTACAGCCCTTTGGTCTGTGGTAGACATTCATAACTCACTAGGGTCATGAGGATATAATAATAATTACATTACTGTCTTTCAAAGACAACAATATTTAGGGTCATATAGAGAGCTCATTGGCACTTAAGGAAACCACCCCAGTCTGTTCCGCTTGGGAAAGCACTTTGTGTTTAGATGTTTACCCTCAATTGCTCAGCGTTGGGTTAAGATAAACCATGTTTCTGGAGCTAGGGCGTGCGGTCACAGTCTGAGCGTCCAAAGTCTTGTCTACTACTCCCAGTACTCACATGAATGGCATTGTGATTCTCAATCTACCTTGTTCCCAAAGAAAAGGAAAGTCAGACTATCTTTGACGACTATTTCAAATTTCCTAATTATGTAAACCCTCACAGAGGACCAGACGTACTTATGTGGATTCAAATTTAAGAACTCAGTAATCAATGTAAACTTTGAATCTCGTCTCCCCTTTTTCATGTTCTGCCTAAATCCAACTGCTGGAAGTGGAGAAACTTCCAAACCACTGACCATAAATAATAAAAACTGACAAAAGAGCATATGAGCCAAAATACCTCTAAAGCTGTGTTAAATGAAGGTGAGAGAGTTCACCGACTGTCAGCTGATGTGTGTATAAAAAGATATGATGCTCTGAGGAAAAGGGGCGAAACAGAAAATGATATTTTGATTCAGGAATGGAATTCAAGGCTCATACTTTTCTTTAAAATATACAATTTTTAAGTTACTTTAGGGGACTTCCCTGATAGTGCAGTGGTTAAGAACCCGCATGCCAAGGCAGGGGACACAGGTTCGAGCCCTGGTCCAGGAAGATCCCACATGCCACGCAGCAACCAAGCCCATGCGCCGCAACTACTGAGCCCACGTGCCACAACTACTGAGCCCATGTGCCACAACTACTGAGCCTGTGCTCTAGAGCCCGCGAGCCACAACCACTGGGCCCACATGCCACAACTACTGAAGCCTGCATGCCTAGAGCCTGTGCTTCACAACAAGGGAAGCCACTGCAATGAGAAGTCCGTGCACCGCAAGGAAGAGTAGCCCCCGCTCGCTTCAGCTAGAGAAAGCCCACGTGCAGCAATGAAGACCCAATGCAGCCAAAAATAAATAAGTTACTTTAGATAAACATTAAATGTGCTCAGAGATCCTTTTCAGGAGTGAAAACTCCCTAAGCTCTTCAACTACTACTCTGGAGTACGAGTGATTTTTTATCACTATTGACACATTTTACGTATAGGATTTTTACCGTTAAATATATATGCATATGTATATGTCATCATGGTTTTTTTTTTTCGTTGCACTGCAGCTGTCAGTGTTTCCCGGTGATCCTCCTTCTGCAGAGGCTACAACTTGACTCAGTGAGATTCTGGCTCTTTGCCAAAGGTTTTCAACACCGGTCGCTCGCAGGGTCTGACAGCAAACAATTCATTTAGATGGAAATTTTCTCCATCCTTCTTGAATCACTTCAAGTGTCATGCATTAAATTTTAGGTGACAAAGGCAAAAACAGGTGCTTTAGAGTGTGACTTCCTAACAAGGGACCAGTTAAGAAGGATGAATGAAAAAAGTACATTACAGATGAATTGGAAAATACTGGACTAATACAACTATGGGCAAATCGTGTGCTTTGGTAGTTGTTGGTTACTTTGGGAAATGTTGGAAAAAGCAAGTCATTAATTACACTAAGGAAGGGACAGTTGGTGCAACCTTTCTCTGTCACCCAAATCAAAAACAGGCTCAGCCAGAATGATGGATCAAGAGGAATTCTCACTCACCCTCAGTGGAATCATGGCAATGTTTTGTGGTTACAACTAGGAAACCTATTCCAGGTCACCAGCAGCAAGAGTTTTCTCTGGAATAAAAACTGGTGGGTCTAACAATTGAGAAAGGTTAGGCCAATCTGAACAGCATGATGGGGCTGCCTTTGTATCCTCATGTCTGTGATACAAAAGCCACTCAACAGCCTTGCAGCCTCCAAGACAAATGTTTGTATTAAAAATTAGTCCCCAGTGAGCCTGTCTGTCTCCTCCAATAATTCGGACTTGATTTTGCAGGTAATGCAATGTGACAAGGTAACGACCTGCCAAAACGAATCTAATCCAGTCAAAACTTGAAAGACAGTGTTTTATAAGCCTGTTTGGGAAAAAAAAAAAAAAAAAAGACGTACATCTCTTTAGGGACTATAGCAGCATTGGCTATTAATGTCCTTGTGATAGATCTGAAATAAAAAACTAAAAATTATATAAATATCCAAGGAGTTTAGTGATATATACTAAATCTCTATTTTTAAATGCATATTATGTATTACTAAATCTCTCCATGTTATCTCTCTATATATTAGCTCTATAAAAATATATCTCTATATATTACTAATACAATAATAGTAGTATATATTACTGATGCAGTAAATTAGTAATATATTAATAAATATTACTAATAATTAATTAGAATATATTAGTAATATATTTAACATGTTATTAAATTTAATATATTTAACATATTGTTACATTTAATATATTTAATGTATTATTAAAATATATTAATAATATTACTAAATTAGTAATATATTATTAAATCTCTCTCTACATAGAGGGAGATTTAGTAATATATAGAGATATACTTGAGAGAGAGGGAGAGAGACAGTGGGAGAAAAGAATTTCTAAACTGCACATTATATATACATGAGTATATGTATATATATGATTATATATACGAGTATAAACATACATGCACATACGCATACATAAAACAGTAGATAGGTAAGACACCTATATTATATATAACTCATGTTGCAATATTAGGATTCCCAGCTGTAACCCAAAAGAGTTTGTTGCTTCCAGGACAGAAAGGTAAAGGGAAGGAAGAATATATATACATTAAGGATGGGGGCCAAACATCACCCTAACTGAAGATAAAAGCCATGTTGTACCGTTCTTACTATAGTAACAATACACACAGCATAACACATGTGTATATATGTGTGTATGTAATACCCATGTACATATTTGTAATAAATGTGTAGAAAAGAATTAAGGATGCAGATACAGACACATGTTAGAATACATAATACAGTGTATCAAAGCAGAATTGGAATATGTGGTTTTCTCCATTTTTAGAGGAAGGATTTGAAATGTAGCTTTTTAAACGTGTGACAAGTTGTTACAAGAACTGTCAAGAATATCGCAAAAACTTGTTTCTGGACCCCAAAACCCAGGATCTGTGCAAAAGAACACTTAATGCCCCCACCCCCGAAACCCCATATATATTTCAAGCACTTTTAGTTTTAAAATTCTACATAGGAAATTCTCTTGTAACAAACAGCATACCCTTCAAGGATGTCAGAAATGGCAACTGGCCCTCAAGGCTGAATTACGGCGTCTTCCTAGACAGAGTCAGGGTAAATCCTGAGGCCATCAATACACTACACACTAAAATGGGAAGTCTCCTTGATTACATAATAAAAAGCAATAATCCATGCTGCCCTATTTATCCAGCCTTCTCATCTACCTTGCTCAAGCACCTCTGATACTTTCCGACTTCACTTCAGGCTGCACCAGGAAAAACGACAGTAAAGCTACTGAGGGAAAGTAACCGAGTACATTTAAAGTTATCCGTGTGAAAAGAAACAAATACTTAAACTTTTCCCACGGACTGCCCATGATCTGAAGATTTTAGACTTGTTGGTACTGCTGTCTTGCTTCACAAGGCATTTACGAGTCATCACAATGGGCTGCAGATCACAATGGTTAGTGATGGCTTTAAAAATGTATGTTTGTTAAATACTCTATGTTACCACTTATATGTGGAATCTAAAAATAAAACGGGTGACTATAACAAGACAGAAGCAGACTCACAGGTATAGAGAACAAATTAGTGATGACCAGTGGGGAGAGGGAAAACGGGAGCGGCAGGATAGGGGGAGGGGATTAAGAGATACAAACTACCACGTTTAAAATAAACAGGCTACAAGGATGTAGTGTGCAACACAGGGAATACAGCTGATACTTTACAGTAAATTTAAATGGAGTACAATCTACAAAAATTTTGAATCACTATGTTTTGCAATATTATGTAGGTTTCAGGTGTATATAACCATCCTTTAATTTTAAAAAAATGCGGGTTTAGCCGAGTCACACCAATGCAATAAGGCAGGCAGACTGAGAAGCAAAAATGCTAACTTCAAACTCTAAATTATGTAGCAAGAGCATATTTTCTAGAAGTTACTACAAATTGAAAGTCGTTTGAAGAATGAAGCGTCTGAAAACAAAACCCAAAAGTATTCATGTATTGCTTGCAGAGCAAAAACGTATCTGGGCCTATAGATTCAAGCGTGTATGAGGCAAGCAATCAGCTGCTCTTATCCTGTATTTGGGAAGTTCTGGCAAAATTTCAACATGGAATTTTCATGGGATGATTGATGGAAACATGGTTTCTGGTGGGAGGCTGGTGGCTGATGGGCTTGCTTTCCAAAGTACAAGGCTCTGTGGTTTGGCGGGTTTCAGATGCATCATTCCTGATGCATAGGTGACATTGATGGATTGGGTCACTTGGAAACCAGTTCTGGTGTTTTATGTGGCTATGGAGGGGGAATAAGTCTTATTTCTTTCCCCCTTGAATTTGGAGCATAAGACCTTTGCATCCTCATGCATGTCTCGTGCATGGCTGGGTACACTCTTATGTACCTTTGTCCATTTTATCTGCCCCTCCTCTACCCATCATGTTCGTCAATTGTCTATGTTCTTTGATTGTCTAACTACTTTTAGTTTGACCTCCACACCTCGATCAAACCTGTGTGGTTCTGCTTTCAAAACTTCTCAAAGCCTGCCTTCTCCTTAGGAGCAATTTTCTTCACAAGGATTTCCAGGGGTCCCATGGTCCTCTGCATAACATTCAAAAGGTAAGAGTCACAGAGACCTCTACCAAAGAAGGCAGATATCTGGTAACAGGAATAATACTGTCCAGACTCCTTACATGCGTGGATAACCGATCACTTTCCTCTCTAGAAAATGTTTTGTTTGTCACTTGAAGATGTGTAGGTTAAGACGCTCATGGTGTGAACAGATGTGAATTATAAGGAGCATTGTCATGTCTCCCAAAATCATATTCATTCATACCTTTTCTGATCTCAGTTCTTACAATGGATATGAGAAAAAAAAATCAACATGTTGGGATAAGACTTCTAAAAGGATACACAAGTACTTTTCAAACCTTGCATTAGGAAGATGAGAGTCACATGCTGATGTTTATAATCTGTATGGATTCATGAGAAGCTTGTGGTTTTCCACGTAGAAAACCAAACAAAAAAATGCCTTCAATCCTACAGCAGAGACGGCTAGATTCTCCCCGATATCCATTTCACTTTTCCTCTTCAGTTAATGAACTGTGGTCTTTGTTCAGCCCTGGTCAGTAGGGCATAGCCTGTATTTTTCAGCCCCTCTTGGGATTGGGTGTGTCCATGAGACCACAACTGGATGTAAAGATGTGCACAACTGGATGTAAAGATGCGTTGTCTGAATAACATCCAGGAAACTTTAAGGCAGAGACGTGAGCTCTTTACACTAGCCATTCCTTTCCTAACGGGAGGTTAAGAATTTACATTAAATCATGAAAAGACTCTGGACCTGCAACAAGGCAGAGAACCCCCTGATTTCTAATACCATCAATCACCATGCGAGTCCCAGAGCAATTATCTTCAGGCTACTTAAAGATTGATAGCCACTGTTCTTGGATATTCAAGCCACTAAATGCGTGGGATTTTGTTTTGTTTTACACTACCAGTCCAAAACCTACGTGAAACTGAGCAGGGCCCTGTGGAGCTCCTGGGCACAAAAGCCTTCCTGTGTCCCCCGTTTCTTGTTTACAGGACATAGGCTTCATTCAGCCTCCATGACCTTCCCTGAGTTCCAACGGGCAGGTTCAAGCAGTTGCTAATCAGGGAAGGGAGGGGATGCAGAGACAAGGGAGGAACAGTGAAGAAACAACGGTGCAGCCTTGGGGCAGGGTCCTGGTTTCCCCTCAAGGGATACATGTAACAATATCTTTGAGCCGTTTTGCAGATACTGAAACCTCCACGGGGCAGGAGAAGTTAACTGCATGCTGCCCACCACCAGCACGCACACCTCTCAGACGCTTGGAAGCGGAAGGTTGATGATGCCGACTCCCACTCACCTCCCCACCAACCAATCAGAAGAAGGTCCACGAGCTGACCACGCCCCCTTGGAACCACGACTGTAAAATTCCTCCCTGACCCCCTCCAGGTCAGGACACAAAGTTTCGAGGGCATGAGCCCACTGCGGCCCCCTGTGCCTGGCAGAGCAAGAAAGCTGTTCTCTTTTGCTTCACCCAAAACTCCTCCGAGACTTAATTCAATGTCAGGATACAGAGGCTGGATTCTGCATCATAAGCAATCCAAATATACTTTTAAATAGTTTCTATCTTACAGTAGGGAAATGAATTCTCCCATGTATCTCTCTTACAAATAAACTGGTTCCAGCCTATGTTCCTATGGTTATACTTGAATAAAACTGGTTTGATAACAAGAAGCTTGGTCTTCAACATGGGATACCCACACTGCATGACATAATAAACATAAGGCTATTTATGTAAAGAACATCTTTAAAATTTTTTGGAATCTGAACATTTCATTATGGGAAATGTTATTCTGAGAAACGAATGCAGATGAGACACGTTCTATTTTCAGACACAAAATTCCAATCGTATGTACACTTTACCTTCTTGCTTCTGTAATTGATATTGGCTATGTCAACTCTTCAACTATTTGTCTATGACAGGTAGGTAAATGTTTTGGAGTTTCATGCCACTGTACAATGAGATATGCACAAGGAGATTTTCTTAATAAAAATGTGTTATTGATGCAGTGCTAATCTGGTATATATTATGCTTTCTTACACCTTCAAAAATGTTGCTTTTTGCCTGTTGGGTTTAACAATTTATCAATATAGATCACCTGGATTTAAATAGCAGGTTAGGATAATGACGTATACTTGAGGTACTCTGACAGATTCCAGGAAGCTTGAGATGTTTACAGCCCTTTATCAGAGGCCAGTAGGTGGGCACATAAATGATACCCAACTTTACAAACGTTTACAGCTAGCGGTAAGAGTGCTGTAGCGAAGGAGTGTCATCTGTGTGGCTTCAGAGAGAAGGTGACACACAAGCAGGTCTGGAAGCGTGAGTCTACAGCCGCCCAGCATTGAACTTCTCCAGCCAACTCTCTCTTGCAAGTGCTAACTACTACCTACTCTGATTCAAGTCCTTACCGACACAACCTCAATTGTGCTTATTTCTCCCTTTGTGTTTTGTTCTTTTGTTCATGAAGGGTAACGAATGGGGCTCCCCAAGAAAGGGAAGAGAATGAAAAGATACAAAGAAGGACAGATATGGGGTGTCACTGAGTGGACGGTTAGTGCTGATTCATGGAGTGTAAGACTAATGTTAATTAACCAACGATGCAAGCGGTTGACGGTGAATGCTCCACTGTTGCTCAAGCAGGGTCTATTTCAAGGCATAACAAAGGGACGAAATGTGAGGGTATCTGCAGATGCCTCGCTCAACACAGCAGACTGAACTCTTTTTGTCCCCATAAACTCACCAGGAGGATTAAAGCAAAGTATGCATAAGAAGCAAAAATCCACAAGAAGGAGAGCCAATGACAGCATCTTCAAGATTTCAGCAAAATAATGCAAACTGCAAGTCAGATGGATACATGCAATGTATCCAGATTAAGATAAAGGGAGTAAAACCAGGAAATAGGACAAGTCTTGGCCCCAAACGCCAGGAATGCTAGTAATTCGTGGTTTAAGAGGCCTCTGAAGGTGGAATGCCAGGTGGGGATAAAGCAGGACTTGCTTGAAAAACTCAGTCTCCCAATCCCCATATTCCATCCCACACAGCTCGAAAAATCACCTCCTACTGGACCTGGCAGTTGACCCACTGGAGATCATTTATCTCCATGGGGCTCCATCCTTCCAACCACCAACCATGGCTAGTGGGCAGGGGGCAGGTTTATACAGAAAACAAGGGAATTAAGGTAAAGTCTACACATCAAATGTTGAGATGCTCAGCCCAGTCTCCAGTGGATTCTAAAAACTGCTAACAGCACGGGTTAAAACATCTCTCTCCAGGAAAAGAGAGGGGAAAACAGAAAAGATACCGGCACTTACATGTCCCTATTGTCCCCCATTTAAATGTGAGCCCCACGTGTCGGCAAAACCTGTCCAGACACAGAGCTTCCATCTTTGTTTTAGTGCCCCTCTTGTAACTATGAGAGAGCCGCTGAGGATCACCCAGCATTCGAAGTGATACTCGATGTAGTGCAAGACAGACAAACAGAGGGAACTCTGAACACTGGTTCTCAAAGTGGCCAAGTGTGGACTGGGGACATCCGGGGGTCCGCAAGGTCAAGTCTTAATAATACGAGTTGATTTACTGCTTGCATCTGTTTTTCTGAGAGTGCACATACAGTGATGTTTACCACACATTACACAGATTTAGACATCACGACACGCTACATGCAAAGGGGATAAGAGACCCCGGCTGGGTCTAGTCTGGTGAGCTAGTCATGCAATAGAGCTGCAAGAACCTAAGATATTTCCTCTATTCTCACTGCTTTTTGGAAAACATACCTCCTTTAAAAAAGACGCATTATCTTTTTTTTTAAATGGCATTTGTTATTTTAAACTGGATAAAAAACATCTAAAAAAATTCTTATTTCTAATTTCTAAAGTAAATACCAATAAATGTAACCCTCCTGCAAAAAAAAAGAAAAAATACCTGTGTGGTGCACATCATTTCACACATGGATCAGAAAGGTGGACTGGCTCTGCAGGTGGCTGTTTCTATTCATCTAGGCTTGGTTTTTGCATCCTTCCATTTTCTAGGGACATGAATTTTTTCCCACCTGATAGGGTGTGTTGTAAGAGGGTGTGTTGTAAGAGACTGCCCTTACCTTATATTTAGTAATTTCCTGTGTGTGTGTGCATGTGTGTTCACACATATATCCATACATATACACCATATATGTCATATACGGGTATGTATACATATATCTACAGATATCGACAGATAAATAGATGAGAGGGAGGTGACTTATAGGTAACAGTGTTGGGTTGAACCCCGCAGACCTGCGAGCCTTGCAGTTGCCCAGCATGGGGACCGAGGAAAGAGCCCAGAGATGGGGACAGAGGCAGGGGATCTTAAGCAAAAGGTCTTGGGGAAACACCTCCACCATATCCAGCAGATGACAAAGAGGACACGGCAATAACCTTTGCTACTCGGGGGAGAAAGAGGCTACCATTTATAGGGGAAGTGACATCAGGTTGGCTCCTCTGTTACCAGGGAAACCAGCACCTGGATGAGGGGGCAATCACGTAGGCAGTTAGCAATTAAGTTCTATAATTTAGAGGATTGGTTAGTCCTGTGAACAAAGCAGTGACTGGTCCAGAGAGCAAGAGGCCAGCCGCCTTGAGCGGCCTGACCATACACTACTCCCGCCACATACCCTGCACGACCCTTGCAATCTCGGTCCGCCTCTCTTCCGAGGTATCCCTGGGGTTAGGGGTGCAGAGGGGCACTGCAACCAAATGCTGCAAATGCAACGCAGACGCCGGCAGCTAGAGAGTATCAAGATTAAGCCAAGTGCTCATGGGTCCAATTTTTCAGGAAAGTGCACGTCAGGACAACCAGGGCATCTCACTGTAAACCCAGGGTCCAGACTCATTTCCCAGTGAGGCCATCATCGCCACCCAGTCCGCCAACAGATTCCCTCCGCTCAGACAAAGGACAAAATATAAGACATTTAACAGGCACAATACAGGGAGAATCATGACCATTAAGCAGATACAAGCAAGGACAGCCTTCTGAGATAACGCCAACCCCGCTTGTGTTTTTTGTCCTGTCCCGCAGTACCCGTCCACCCTCCATCCACATAGCTGGTGCCGAATACTAGAGAGATGGTCTAAGACACCACAGGGTTAACAGAATGTTGATTTTCTCCACTAGGGAACCTGGATTAATGACATTAGGAATCCTACATGGGGCCGGGTAAAGACAGGTGAAATCTCTAAGTCACGTTCTATCCTGTTTCCCAAGGGGGTGCCCACCCCAAACCACCGGGGACTTACCTGCCACGTCCAGGGCCATTTTGCAATGTGTTCCCCCAGGGTAGATCCACCGGCAAGGGCAAATGTGAGTTGCTGTGCTCACCGATAGTTGCAGCAGCGTTTCAGTCCTTTGGTGGTCAACAGCTGAACTCGGATGGTGTTGACTAGTTAGTTGCTGCTGGGTTAACATGGCGTAAGCACTGGGTCAGTGGTCCCTGGGATGTATCCACATGTTTGAGAGCAAAGTTTCCCATCTCATTGAAGTCATCGCTCGGTAGCCGGGCAGCCGCGGGATTTTAAGAAGGATGGAAAGGCAGGGGTTTGTCCTTTGTACCAGCCCATGCCTGACGTTTATGGCTGCTCAAGTGGGTTGCTGTATCCCCAACCATGTCCGTGGGGGGTCCCACAGGTCACACACAACTCTTGTAGAACCCAAATAGTGGGGTTTTGCATTGCTAGATGATGTGCGCCGGCTTTTTAATGTCTCCCACCTGATGTAATGTACTGTAGACAGCATACAGCTGGGCTCACATCCCGCCATAACCTTGCTCTGCCCGCTTCCATGGCTGGGACCAGCAGCCCAACAGTACTCTGGTTACTTTGCCATTGCCACAAGCTCCAACCTTCCGGGTAACCAGCCACATCCAAATCACAAGCCTGTCCCTGTGGTGATACCCCTAAAGCTTGTGTGCGATATCATGAGGGCTGCTACCTTCAAACTCCAAAGAGACTCTGAGGTGAAGACGGCATCCTCAATGTAGTGGGAAAGAAAGATTCTTCTCATGGGGGTCGGCTGCCACAGGGCTGCACAAGCTAGCAGGCGGCCTCGTTGGGATCACCCCGGTAATTTTCCATTCTCTGTCCTTATTTCCCGATGTCTCAGCACCTACTGGGGTTTCCTCGGCCTCCTGGCTGGCTCATGAATTTGGGGGCTGCAGCCAGCAGGTTTGCAAAGCTTGTAGCTGCCCAGCCTGAAGATCAAAGAAAGAGCTGGGAGTCAGCAACAGAGACTCAATGGTTTAAGAGATGGGGGACCTTACACGTCTGAAGCAGGGTCCTAGAGCAACACCCGACCCTGTGCAGCAGACAACAGACAAGCCACAGCAGCCATCTTCACTACCCAGGGGGTAGAGAAGGCTACCATTTATAGGGGGGGATTTACGTCAGATTGTCTCATCAGTTACCAGGGAAACCAGCGGCTGGGGCTGGGGGCAAGCATGTAGGCAGTTACTGATTAAGCCCTATAATTATGAGGATTGGAGAGTCCTGCCAGTGAAGCACTGCCTGGTCAAGTGGGGGATGGACAGAAAGCATGAGAACAGCCATCTGGAATGGCCTGACCACACAGATAGATAGACGTAGAATTTCCTGGCGGTCCAGTGGTTAGGACTTGGTGCTTTCACTGCAGGGGGCCCGGGTCCATTTCCTGGTCAGGGAACTAAGACCCCACATGCCACGTAGTGTGGCCAAAAAGGAAAGAAAAGCAGAGAGACAAATAGGTAGATAGATAAATATTTGATGGGTATGATTACCATCAGATCCTGTTTTCTCCCCCAAAACTTCTAGATAATTTGACACAAACGACTGTATTATAAAAATAATATAGTATGCATTACAGCCTTTTTTCCCCCCAAATTGTCTCATGTATTACCTCATTTGAACCATCCGCTAATTTCTCCTTAACCAGTGACCTGGCTCCTATTGGGTGTCATCCATAACATTTGGAGGAACAGTGGTGAGAAGGTAAATTAGACCAGCATCTTTCGGTCTGAAAGCAGCATGTGTTCATTGTTTCCGAAGAAATGCATGTTAGGTCTCCATGTTGGAAAGAGTTCCCTCCACCTCAGAACTCATCAGAACCTTTGTTTTCAAGTCATCTTTCCCCAATGTTGTGTAACGTTTCAAAACCCAATCCTTTGAATCAAATAATGAGTTACCCTCCATGCCTACCTTTTTTTGTTTACAGTAGGTAATTTTCTCTCTAGCTCCCTGCAGGTGAATTCAGATCAGGAAGTAAATACGTTTTCAAGTTAGAAAGCACCATGTAATTTGAAATGTAGAATGGAGCAAATTCCAAGACGGAGACATTTGCCCAAAGGCACAAAGTAATTATTTTCCAAAGAGTGCGTCCGCTAATCCACAACTGCCAGATGCACGGTGCTTTAATAAGACATGCAATCGAGAAGGAATACTAACACAAATACTGCTTTGTGCCGATTAACTCCAGCTGGGGTCGGCGGCCACACAACGTGACGTTCTACAAACGTAATGTAAACTCTTTTCAAAAAAGCAGGGCCAAGCGTCCTTAAACATATTGCAATTCAGCCATGTGTTGCTTCCCCTATGTGCTAAGGTTCTGTCTGTTTATGTTCAGGTTGATGGCAAAGCTGTGAACCGCTGCTGGGAATCAGAATGTGACGCACTTTGCACAAAAGAGACTACAGACAAATAATGCAGTGGAGTTGATGGGAAGATAAACAGAGCAGGGGAAATTACATCCTTCTGTCATCTCGTAACAGAGCAGGACCTTATGGGGCCTTCCCAGGACAGAACCACCCTGACACAGGGCCTCCACCTGTCTCTTGTTTGTAGAAAAACTTTAGCCAAAGACAAGTTTAGAGAAGAGAAAGCAGAAGCAAAGGAAAGCAGTCAAACAAGGAGAAATAATAATACTTGAGCCATTAAACAAAGTCAAGGACATTTAGTTCCTCCTCAAGGGCGATAGATCATATTCTAAGCCGTATCCTGTGAGCTGTTCTGTAGATACTGAAACCCCCGCCAGGTGGGAGAAGTTAACTACACGATGACCAGACTGTAGCCGGGATATAAGCTGCCACATTTCCAAGAACTGGCCTCAAGGAGGTGGGAACCAACCAACCCTGGAACTGAAGATTAACTGTGCTTAAAGCAGTCAAGATGACGCCGATCAGACCACCGCAGGGCCAATTTCAAGATGACGGTTGGAGCTGACGGCACTGTTTCTGCCTGGAGCCCCTCCTCCAACATTGTTCTGTGTCCGTGTTTATTTCATGCTTTTCCTTTGATTCCTGATGCGACGCACCCTTTGTCGTATGTTCTTGAACGTTTACATTTTTTCCATGGATACATCCTTTCATATTTTAAAATTATTCTAGGGGTCTGATTATTCTATTAATGTTTCTTACAGACTTGAAGCACTTGGTTTTTAATCGAAGAATACTTGACTTACAATGTTTCAGGTGAGTCACTTTGCTGTACACCTGAAAAATATATATATAATTTTTCAGATTCTTTTCCATTATAGGTTATTACAAGATACTGAATGTTGTTCCCTGCACCATTCAGTAGGTCCTTGTGTTTATCTATTTTATATATAGTAGTGTGTATATGTTAATCCCAAACTCCTAATTTATCTCTCCTCTCCTTTCCCCTTTGGTAACCATAAACTTGTTTTCTATGTCTGTAAGTCTATTTCATAAATAAGTTCATTTGTATTATTTTTTAGATTCCTCATGTAAGTGATATCATATGATATTTGTTTTTCTCTGCCTGACTTACTTCATTTACTATGACCATCTCTAGGGGCATCCATGTTGCTGCAAATAGCATTATTTCATTCTTTTTTTATGGCTGAGTAATATTCCATTGTGTGTGTGTGTGTGTGTGTGTGTGTGTGTGTGTGTGTGTTACCTCTTCTTTAGCCATTCATGTGTCGATGGACATTTGCGTTAAGTACTCTTTCTTAAAATACTGAAACTGGTCCATCCCTCCTCCTATGTGTTGAAATGATAGAAGAGATAAGACCACCATTTCAGTTTTTGTTACTTTGCTTGCTTATGGCTTCTATATGATCAATAGAGTCTTTGGTATCCAATATCATGATTTTATGATTCTCTGCTGTCATGTAAAAGTTTAGGAAGACCGTTCCACTGCCAAATCTAGAAAATATTATCCCTCTTTTCTCCTAATAATTTTTTTGTGTTTTGGTTTTACTTCAGATTTTTAAGACTTTTGAAATCTTATTTGTGCAGGCAGGAATCTATCCTTATCACCGTCCCTCTTACATAGGCAAATATCCTAACACCCCTTAGGCAAATGACTCACTGATTTGATATAATCTTCTAATATACGATAAATGCCTTATGCTCTTGGATCTGCCTTAGATTTAAAGTTCGGTTTCTTAATGCCATATTTTTTTCTTTCTGTGTTTCAGTTATCTACTGTTTCTATTACAGTAGTAGAGAAGGAATGCATTCAAAGCTGGGGAAGGACTATTTTCCCCCTTAGTATCTCTTTCTCAAAATCTTTTTCTTAATCATCATAGCATATTTATCAACCCCAAAATGTGAGACTTACTTTGGTAAATTATGCCAAAACTCCTATCCTTTTGATTGAACCACATCCCGCTTATAGAGTAATTTAAGATGGATGGGGATCTTTAGCAGAGCATTTCTAAGTTATAAGAAAAGAATGTATTGGTTTGAAATAGTAAATAGCCCTAAAGCATGTGATAAGAGAACCTTACTTATACACCCAATATAAGATTCTCGGGACCATGCTGTTTTCCTGAATTATTTGTAAGCCATGGAAGCCATAGAATATTCTGATGATACATGGAAGCCGGATTTTGCATGAGCTGGTTTATATCAGACCTAAACCTGTTAAGATTTAGTAACTGATCTTGAAAGGAAAGAACATTATGCATTAATTGACTTCTGAAGGCTTTTCATCTCAGTTCCCTCAGTTGAAAACAGCTGGTGTAGCAGGTGGCCGCAACGGTACATGCATGCAATGGTGGAGAATATCAACTCAAATTTTTCCTAAATAAAACAAATAATAGTAGATGCGACAGATCCTAACTACCGTGGTGTAGAGAAACCACTAAAAATTATTAACAAGGCACGCTGTAACATAATTCCTTGGCTTTATAAAAATGACTTTGTCTTGTCAGCATCAGATTCAAAATTAATCAGTGTCACTTTCTCTTCCACGTACCTAAGTAAACAAAACCACACTAATGCAGAACTATATGTAGAAAGCATGAATGATTTTAAGTTCCACGTGCGTGAAAACCAGGTTTCTGGATGTTTTCTCTGATCTAGCGCACTTTTACTCTCACTGGAAACAAAAAAGTGTGTGTTGAATAATTAAACAACACATTTAGGCAATGGTGTGGTGTTCATCTAAAGCAAGGACTTCATTCATTCCTAGAAACTGCTAGACTTGGCGGAGCTTTGAGAGGTAGTTACTTCTGGTCCCACACAGAAACATATTTCTCTGAAGTCAACACACACACACACACACACGCACACACGGACACACACACACACACACACGAGAAAAAAGCTCACAATTATATTGACAGTCTTCCAAAATGAACTTTCCAAATTGAATATTTCACTTTTGGGGATTAATAATATTGTCAATTATTCAGCCTCATTTTGATAAAGAGATGGTTAATGAATATCCTACGTTTGCTTTATTTGCCAAAGCCTATTTTCCAGAGGTCGAATTAAAGGTCAGGAGACAGGAAACTCAATTTGTGCATAGTTTTTAAATATATTATAGTAAAATCTGAGCAAAAGTTAACTTGTAATAACTTCTAAAGACCCTCAAAGAATGTAGGAACATTATTTTTTTGTGCTCCGATCACTGAGGTCAGAGTGATTCCAGGGACCATGTAGCTGGTCTGTTCCTTTTTTTTTTTTTTTTAACATTTTTATCGGAGTATAATTGCTTTACAATGGTGTGTTAGTTGCTGCTGTATAACAAAGTGAATCAGCTGCACGTATACATATATCCCCATATCCCCTCCCTCTTGCGTCTCCCCGCCTCCCACCCTCCCTATCCCACCCCTCTAGGTGGTCACAAAGCACCGAGCTGATCTCCCTGTGCTATGCGGCTGCTTCCCACTAGCTATCTACCTTACGTTTGGTAGTGTATATATATGTCCATGCCTCTCTCTCACTTCGTCCCAGCTTACCCTTCCTCCTCCCCGTGTCCTCAAGTCCATTCTCTAGTAGGTCTGCGTCTTTATTCCCATCTTACCCCTAGGTTCTTCATGACCTTATTTTTAGATTCCATATATATGTGTTAGCATACGGTATTTGTTTTCCTCTTTCTGACTTACTTCACTCTGTATGACAGACTCTGTCTCTAAGGATATCCCCGTCATATCCCCCCTGATATCACCAGGTACTCATATGCTTGTCATCCACATGTTCACCTTCCAGACCCAGTAAGTCCAAGGGTGCTTTTCTGTCAACTAAAATAAGACACTCAACAACCAATGACAGTGTTGAGCTTGGTCTTGGTCCATTGTCTAGGTAACAGTGATGCTATATCCGTCCCTCTCTAAGCATCCTCACAAACCTCTTTCACCTTCCCTTTCTAGTCTCTCATTCCCATTTTGCATTCTGTTGTACCTACAGGTCCTATTTTGGGATGGTAACATTAATTCTATTCTCTAGGCTTTTCTTTGTTTGTTTTCAAACTTGACCCAAATCTAATCTAAATTGAGAGATTCTCTCAAATAATTAGGACTGGCATGCTTTTTGTAAATTTTGGAATCATTATATAATACAGTAGGGGAAATCACTGTGCTAAGTGAACAAGTGATTCTATCTAAACACGAGATGAAATGGTCTGGAAGGAAACGAAGTGGCCTCCTTTCTCCAGATCCATTTCAGAAACAGTCTAAACTGCACTCAGAGGAAACACCTGCAATGAAACCTTCCTAAAAGCCTCGGCCACCTCCTCCCACTGCCCTGGACTCCTGCCTGCTCCGGGCTGTGAATTCCCCCTCCATGGGCTAGGACAGCTGCCGCAGAGAAAGAAAGTTCATCTTCATCAAAACAGGCTTTGAAGCCCTTCTGCACATAAACAGTCTTCATTTATGAATGACTTAATACTTTGATAAAAGAACACTTTGTTAAGTGGCTTGGCTTTTGAAAACAGCCCACACAGATATTTGCATGAGTCCTTTAAAGACTATCAGACAACATGAGATGGCTAAAAATATTGTCCCAGGCTTCTGGTAAACCTACACAATCTATCCCCGCCAAGGATGGGAAAAGATTACCAAACCCTTTGGCTTGACTTAGCTTGTGCCAAAATAGAATTCTTCCTTTGGGAACCATCTGAATTTCATGTGTGTGACTGTATTCTTCATTCTTTAATAACTTATCCACATGAAGGCTCTTTTTGAAATTTTCAGTCGAAACTAGGAGACTAGTGAGAATGGGTAACTAGAAGAGTCAGTAACAGTAAACTATAAACTGAATTGGGTCCCTAAAACATTGTTTCCCCAGAAATGGTGGCTCTGGTGTATTCTTGTTTCAGAAAGGCAGTGAATATAAAGCACAGCAGGA
>NW_006775372.1:417105-429995 GCF_000442215.2 Lipotes vexillifer
GAAAATCTCATTTGCACTGCACTTACAATGCCTGTGGGTCTTTTAAGCCTAAGTGATGGAACGAATAGCATTGATATTTTAGTGTATTGCACGCATTATGTCAAATAGGAGGGGTGTTGCTTACTGTGTATCTGTAGGGGGTGGGGAATTTATGAAATGCCACAGTGATTTTCAAGTTAAAAGAGAATTCACATCCGATGACCTAGTTCTTTCTTTTCTTTGGGAAATCCCAAGACACAAGCGATAACATACACATTAAAATGCAATCAGACATGAAGCGAAACAGGAACATTAAAAAAACCTAAGAGAAATAAGAAAACTATTAAGAGAAGTGGGCAAAAAAGTGAAAATATCAATATCTATAAGCCTGATGTCACAACAATGAGGAGATGGAAATCAATCACGTTCAAAATATAAAAATGAATGTTTTTAAATCCTCTTTATAGAACAGATTTGTGGTTGCCATTGGGGGAGGGGGTGGGGGAGGGACAGATTGGGAGTTTGGGATTAGCATACACAACCTAGTATATATAGGACAGATACGCAACAAGGTCCTACCATATAGCACAGGGAACTATGTTCAATATCCTGTGATAAACCGTGATGGAAAAGGATACGAAAAAGAATATATATACGTATAACTGAGACACTTTGCTCTACAGCAGAAATTAACACAGCATTGTAAATCAACTAGACTTCAATCAAATTTTAAAAATAAAAAACAGGGACTTCCCCGGCAGTCCAGTGGTTAAGACTCTGCGCTTTCAATGCATGGGACGCAGGTTCGAATCCTGCCCGGGGAACTAAGATCCCACGTGCCACGTGGTCAAAATAAATAAATAAAATAATTAAAAAAAAAATCTTCTTTATAAATATACATAGAAAAATGGGACTGCTATAGAAAGCTGCCATGTTTTAAATGAAAAGTCAGGAGTAAGAGGTGATATGATGCATCAATCATTGGCCAAATTGGACTAAGGAGGACCTTACACAATAGAATAGAAGACAGCTTTCAAGGAAGCAGCTATCAGGACACAGAGACTAGTGATCTTTGAGAGACTCAAGAGGAACCAGTTGAAACCCTCAATTGCCTGGGCTTATTGTGTTCAGTGTTTCCAAGCCATGATCTAGGAAGGGGAATCTAGGCAGACCCCAGAAAGCTTCTCTGAATCTTAGGAGACCAAGGCAGGTAGGTTCTCAGGACAGAGTACAGGAAAGAGATGGTTTCACCCAGACAGAAGAAAGGAGATCTGCAAAGAATCCTCCCCATGTTGTCAGCTGAGTAAATATCAGTGCATATACGTAAGGAAACAATTACTCAAGCTTCTCAAAGCTGGGGAAAAACAAAAACCTAAAATTTCCCACAGATCACCCAGGACCAGGATCAGTTCCTGTTCCAACCATCCATCCTGGAAAACCTCATGAAGCTTGCATGGGATATTGGATAAGATGCTCATTAAGGGATAATTAGCTTCCACCTGACAACCAGTCTGGTCCAATCTAACAGATATTAACAGCAAGATGTAAAAAAGTCAAGCTGTGTCCACATGATTTAAGTGTGTCCCAGAACAAATGTCAAAGATATCTATAAGAATACAAAAATATCCAGCATCCAACAAGGTCAAATGCACAATGTGCAGCATCCAGTCAAAAATACTGCATAAGATACAATCATGTACAGAAACCAACGGTGTTTCTATACACTGGCTAAAGGAATCAAATCCAAAACACCCTTTATCAAAAAACGAATACCTTTGACCATGGCATCAAAAATACAGAATATGTAGGGCCAAATCGAACAAAAGATTTTAAAGACCTGTACACTATCAACCAAAAAAAGTATTCCTGAGAAATGTACAGCGTTAAGAGTCAGAAAAATCAGTATTGTTAAGATGTCAACCATCTTCAGACTGATCTATATATTCAATTAAATGTCAATCAAGTCCCCAGCAGGCTTTTGGGTGGAAAATGACAAGCTGAATTTGAGCTGCATATGGAAATGCAAAGGATGTAGCCTGATCACAATGACTTTGAAAAAGAAGAATGACTTGAAGAACACACATTACACATATTACATTATTCTAAAGCTACCATAATCAAGACGGTATGCCATCACCAACAACATAGACAAATAAACCAGTGGAACAGAATACAGTGTCCAGAAATACACACACATACGCACAACTGATTTCTGAAAAATTGTTCTAAGGTAATTCAGTGGAGAAAGGACGGTTTTTTAAACAAATAATACTGGAGCAGATATCCATATGCCAATCCTCCCCTGCCAAAAAACACCTGAGTATATACCTTGCATTAAAAAATTAACTCAAAATGAATCATGGCTTGAATTTAAATTTGGATTTAAAACCTAAATCTATATAAGAGAAAGAAATGTGACCTAGGGTTAGCCAATGATTTCTTAGATATGACACCAAAATCACAATCCATAAAAAAATTATAAACAGAACTTTAAAATTAATAGTACCTGCACTTCAAAAGACACCGTTAAGAGAATCACAGTACAGCTTGGCCTGGCACCCTCATGGTGCGGCTTTTTTAGAGTCTGAGCTCTGGGTCAGTCATGTGGCTGACAAGGTCTTGGTGCTCCGGCAGGGTGTCAGGCCTGTGCCTCTGAGGTGGGAGAGCCAAGTTCAGGACATTGGTCCACCAGAGACCTCCTGGCTCCACGTAATATCAAACGACAAAAGCTCCCCCAGAGATCTCCATCTCAACATTACGACCCAGCTCCACTCAACAACCAGCAAGTTCCAGTGCTGGACACCCCATGTCAAACAACTAGCAAGACAAGGGCACAATCCCACCCAATGGCAGAGAGGCTGCCTAAAATCATAATAAGGTCACAGACACCCCAAAACACACCACCAGACGCGGTCTTGCACACCAGAAAGACAAGATCCAGCCTCATTCACCAGAACACAGGCAACAGTCCCCTCCACCAGGAAGCCTACACAACCTACTGAACCAACCTTACCCAGTGGGGGCAGACACCAAAAACAATGGGAACTACGAACCTGCAGCCTGTGAAAAGGAAACTTCAAACACAGTAAGTTAAGCAAAATGAGAAGACAGAGAAACACAAGGCAGATGAAGGAGCACGCTAAAAACCCACTGGACCTAACAAATGAAGAGGAAATAGGCAGTCTACCTGAAAAAGAACTCAGAGTAATGACAGTAAAGATGATCCAAAATCTTGGAAATAGAATGGAGAAAATACAAGAAACATTTAATGAGGAGCTAGAAGAACGAATGAGCAAATAAACAATGATGAACAACACAATAGATGAAATTAAAAATACTCTAGAAGGGATCAAAAGCAGAATAACTGAGGCAGAAGAATGGATAACTGACCAGGAAGATAAAATAGTGGAAATAACTACGGCAGAGCAGAATACAGAAAAAAGAATGAAAAGAACTGAGGACAGTCTCAGACACCTCTGGGACAACATTAAATGCACCAACATTCGAATTATACGGGTCCCAGAAGAAGAAGAGAAAAAGAAAGGGACTGAGAAAATATTTGAAGAGATTATAGTTGAAAACTTCCCTAATATGGGAAAGGAAATAGTTAATGAAGTCCAGGAAGCACAGAGAGTCCCATACAGGATAAATTCAAGGAGAAATACGCCAAGACACATATTAATCAAACTGTCAAAAACTAAATACAAAGAAAAAGTATTAAAAGAAGCAAGGGAAAAATAACACACAAGGGAATCCCCATAAGGGTAACAGCTGATCTTTAAGCAGAAACTCTGCAAGCCAGAAGGGAGTGGCGAGAAATATTAAAAGTGATGAAAGGGAAAAACCTACAACCAAGATTACTCTCCCCAGCAAGGATCTCATTCAGATTCAAAGGAGAAATTAAAACCTTTACAGACAAGCAAAAGCTAAGAGAATTCATCACCACCAAACCAGCTTTACAACAAATGCTAAAGGAACTTCTCTAGGCAGGAAACACAAGAGAAGGAAAAGACCAACAATAATAAACCCAAAACAATTAGGAAAATGGTAATAGGAACATACATATCGATAATTACCTTAAATGTAAATGGATTAAATGCTCCAACCAAAAGACGCAGACTGGCTGAATGGAGAACAAAACAAGACCTGTATATATGCTGTCTACAAGAGACCCACTTCAGACCTAGGGACACATACAGACTGAAAGTAAGCGATGGAAAAAGATATTCCATGCAAATGGAAATCAAAAGAAAGGTGGAACAGCAATTTTCACATCAGACAAAACAGACTTTAAAATAAAGACTATTAGAAAAGACAAAGAAGGACACTACATAATGATCAAGGGATCAATCCAAGAAGAAGATATAACAATTGTAAATATTTATGCACCCAACATAAGAGCACCTTAATATACAAGGCAAATGCTAACAGCCATAAAAGGGGAAATCAACAGTAACACAATCATAGTAGGGGTCTTTCACTTTCACCAATGGACAGATCATCCAAAATGAAAATAAATAAGGAAACACAAGCTTTAAATAACATATTAAATAAGATGGACTTAATTGATATTTATAGGACATTCCATCCAAAAACAACAGAATACACTTTCTTCTCAAGTGCTCATGGAACATTCTCCAGGATAGATCATATCTTGGGTCACAAATCAAGCCTTGGTAAATTTAAGAAAATTGAAATCATATCAAGTATCTTTTCCGACTACAGCGCTATGAGACTAGATATCAATTACAGGAAAAAACCTGTAAAAAATACCAAAAAAACTGGATGCTAAACAATACACTACTAAATAACCAAGAGATCACTGAAGAAATCAGAGGAAATCAAAAAATACCTAGAGACAAATGACAATGAAAATACAAAAACCCAAAACCTATGGGATGCAGCAAAAGCAGTTCTTACGGGAAGTTTATAGCAGTACAATCCTACCTCAAGAAACAAGAAAAATCTGAAATAAACAACCTAACCTTCCACCTAAAGCAATTAGAGGAAGAAGAACAAAAAAACCCCCAAAGTCATCAGAAGGAAAGAAATCATAAAGATCAGATCAGAAATAAATGAAAAAGAAATCAAGGAAATGATAGCAAAGATCAATAAAACTAAAAGCTGGTTCTTTGAGAAGATAAACAACATTGATAAACCATTAGCCAGACTCATCAAGAGAAACAGGGAGAGGACTCAAATCAACAGAATTAGAAATGAAAAAGGAGAAGTAACAACTGACACTGCAGAAATACAAAGGATCGTGAGAGATTACTACAAGCAACTCTATGCCAATAAAACGGACAATCTGGAAGAAATGGACAAATTCTTAGAAATGCACAACCTGCCGAGACTGAATCAGGAAGAAATAGAAAATATGAACAGACCAATCACAAGCACTGATATTGAGACTGTGATTAAAAATCTTCCAACAAACAAAAGCCCAGGACCAGATGGCTTCACAGGCAAATTCTATCAAACATTTAGAGAAGAGCTAACACCTATCCTTCTCAAACTCTTTCAAAAAATTGCAGAGGAAGGAACCCTCCCAAACTCAATCTATGAGGCCACCATCACCTTGATACCAAAACCAGACAAGGATGTCACTAAAAAGAAAACTAGAGGCCAATATCACTGATGAACATAGATGCAAAAATCCTCAACAAAATTCTAGCAAACAGAATCCAACAGCACATTAAAAGGATCATATACCATGATCAAGTGGGGTTTATCCCAGGAATGCAAGGATTCTGTAGTATATGCAAATCAATCAATGTGATACACCATATTAACAAATTGAAGGAGAAAAACCATATGATCATCTCAATAGATGCAGAAAAAGCTTTCAACAAAATTCAACAACATTTATGATAAAAACCCTCCAGAAAGTAGGCATACAGGGAACTTTCCTCAACAAAATAAAGGCCATATAGGACAAAGCAACAGGTAACATCATTCTTAGTGGTGAAAAACTGAAACCATTTCCTCTAAGATCAGGACCAAAACAAGGTTGCCCACTCTCACCACTGTTATTCAACACAGTTTTAGAAGTTTTAGCCACAGCAATCAGAGAGGAAAAAGAAATAAAAGGAATCCAAATCGGAAAAGAAGAAGTAAAGCTGTCACTGTTTGCAGATGCCATGATACTATACATAGAGAATCCTAAAGATGCTACCAGAAAACTACTAGAGCTAATCAATGAATTTGGTAAAGTAGCAGGATACAAAATTAATGCACAGGAGTCTCCTGCATTCTTATACAATAATGATGAAAAGTCCGAAAGAGAAATTAAGGAAACACTCCCATTTACCATTGCAACAAAAAGAATAAAATACCTATGAATAAACCTACATGAGGAGGCAAAAGACCTGTATGCAGAAAACTATAAAACACTGATGAAAGAAATTAAAGATGATACAAACAGATGGAGAGATATACCATGTTCTTGGATTTGAAGAATCAACATTGTGAAAATGACTATACCACCCAAAGCAATCTACAGATTCAATGCAATCCCTATCAAACAACCAATGGCATTTTTCACAGAACTAGAACAAAAACTTTCACAATTTGTATGGAAACACAAAAGACGCCGAATAGCCAAAGCAATCTTGAGAAAGAAAAACGGAGCGGGAGGAATCAAGCTCCCAGATTTCAGACTATACTACAAAGCTACAGTAATCAAGACATTATGGTACTGGCACAAAAGCAGAAATATAGATCAATGGCAAAGGATAGAAAGCCCAGAGATAAACCCACGCACATATGGTCACCTTATTTTTAATAAAGGAGGCAAGAATATACAATGGAGAAAACATATCCTCTTCAATAAATGGTGCTGGGAAAACTGGACAGGTACATGTAAAAGAATGAAATTAGAACACTCCCTAACACCATACACAAAAATAACCTCAAAATGGATTAAAGACCTAAATGTAAGGCCAGACACTATAAAACTCTTAAGAGGAAAACACTCTAGGAGGCAGAACACTCTAGGACATAAATCACAGCAAAATCCTTTTTTGATCCACCTCCTATAGAAATGGAAATAAAAACAAAAATAACCTTATGAAACTTAAAAGCTTTTGCACAGTAAAGGAAACCATAAACAAAACGAAAAGACAACCCTCAGAATGGGAGAAAATATTTGTAAATGAAGCAACTGACAAAGGATTAATCTCTAGAATTTACAAGCAGCTGATGCAGCTCAATATCAAAGAAAACAAACAAACTTCTTGGCAGAAGACCTAAATAGACATTTCTCCAAAGAAGATATACAGATTGCCAACAAACACATGAAAGACTGCTCAACATCACTAATCATTAGAGAAATGCAAACCAAAACCTCACACCAGTCAGAATGGCCATCATCAAAAAATCTACAAACAATAAATGCTGGAGAGCTTATGGAGAAAAGGGAACCCTCTTGCACTGTTGGTGGGAATGTAAATTGATACAGCCACTATGGAGAACAATATGGATGTTCCTTAAAAAACTAAAAATAGAACTACCATACGACCCAGCAATCCCACTACTGGGCATATATCCGGAGGAAACCATAATTCAAGAAGATATATGCAGGGACTTCCCTGGTGGTGCAGTGGTTAAGAATCTGCCTGTCAATGCAGGGGGCATGGGTTCCATCCCTGGTCCAGGAAGATCCCACATGTCATGGAGCAACTAAGCCTGTGCACCGCAACTAGTGAAGACCACGTGCTCTAGGGCCCATGTGCTGCAATTACTGAGCCCATATGCTGCAACTACTGAAGGCCACGTGCCTAGATCCCGAGCTCCGCAACAAGAGAAGCCACCGCAATGAGAAGCCTGCGCACCGCAACTAGAGAAACCCTGCATGCAGCAAAGAAGGCTCAATGCAGCCAAATAAACCAGAACAAAACAAAAAAAGAAGATACATGCACCCGAAATGTTCATAGCAGCACTCTTTACAATAACCAAGACATGAAAGCAACCTAAATGTCCATCGACAGATAAATGGGTAAAGAAGATGTGGTATATATATACAATGGAATATTACTCAGCCATAAAAAGGAATGAAATAATGCTACTTGTAGCAACATGGATGGACCTAGAGATTGTCAGACTAAGTGAAGCAAGTCAGACAGAGAAAGACAAATATCATATGATATTGCTTATATGTGGAATCTAAAGTATGACACAAATGAACTTATCTACAAAACAGAAATAGACTCACAGACATAGAAAACAAACTTATGGTTACCAAAGGGGGAAGGGCAGGAAGAGTTGGAACGATAAATTAGGAGTATGGGACTAGCAGATACACACTACTATGTATAAAATAGGTAAACAACAAGGTCCTACTGTATAGCACAGGGAACTATACTCAATATCTTGCAATAACCTTTAAGGGAAAATAATCTGAAAGAGAATATATATATATATATATATATATATATATACACACACACACACACACACATATATATATAACTGAGTCACTTTGCTGTACACCTGAAACTGACACAATGTTGTAAATCAACTATACTGCAATGTGAAAAAAAGGCAAATGGAAACTGAAAAAAAGCCAAAGAAAGAAATACATATACATAAAATGAATATTTAGTAAACTTATTTTTAAATTTTCTATTACAATATTATATTATTTTGATCACTGAAGTGAACATATACAAACAAACATCTTAAAAAACCACTGGACGTGGAAATAAACAAAATGTAAACTAAATCCCAGAATGTGTCTTTAAAGAGGCAAAACTGCACTTAAAAGAGATGTGGAATTATGAAGAAATGAAGCCAAATAAACCGGATCAGTATTTCCCCTGAGAAACATTGATTTTTAAGAAATGACAACCAGAGTGTGCTTCTTGACGACTTCAACAAATGAGCTTAAGTCACACCTGTTCTGGAAGGAGCCATCCAGGTGTGAAAAATTATCCCCACGGCTGATTTTGTGCATGTACATGTTCATTAGGCAGCTACTAATTTCTATATTGCACTGGGAAGAAAGGAAGGAAGGAAGGAAGGAAGGAAGGAGAGAAGGAAGGAAGGAAGGAAGGAAGGAAGGAAGGAAGGAAGGAAGGGAGGGAGGGAGGGAGGGAGGGGGGAAGGAGGGAGGAAGAAAAAAAGTAATATGGGTTTTCATATTTTGAGGGTGCAGGTCCTCAACTTTGAATTATATGGGCCTTGGAAGCAAAGGCTGATAAATGGCAAGATTAGACAGTGTCTGTGCACGTACGTGTGTTTGTGTGTGTGTGTGTGTGTGTGTGTGTGTGTGTAGGAAGGAGGGGATGTGGGTGAAGGTGGGAGTTGATTAGGAAAGGTGACAGTGGAGATTCTGCGTCTGAGTTGAAAACAGTATCCACAAATTCCATTTTCAAAAAGAAAACCCCTTCTCTTTTTCTTATGTTAGTCTTTATGTTAAGAGTCTTTGTCTCTTTGGTTTGGCAGGCAGTCCTCATAAGGGGACGTAAAAATCCCAATGGCTTAGGGATTTCCCTCACAGTTGCCCCATGCCAACCAAAGGCAATAGACGAATCAGGACGAGGGTCACGGAATAGCAGAGAACGGAATCCGTCATTGTGACACCGTGCCAATTCTGTCCCCGCTCCCTGGGCGACGGCGTCTGGGTCTGCAGCTCTAATTTTCACTCCTGCAGCAGATGTCTTGGTTATTACGTAAACACATCACAAATCTATGATCTCTCTCACACGTCCGCTATGATTTCAGCTTTAGGCTCGTGGCATGCCCATAATGTGTCGGAAAAGCAGCGTAGACTATGCAGCTCAGGATTCACATGGCTTTCCTAGCCATACAGAGCCTGATGACTGCAGCTTTGAAACTCCCGTGCTTCCTGCTGCCCTAGCTCCCCCACTACCTCCGGCAGCAGCTCACGTCCCCGTGAATGCTCCCTGAATATAGAAATGTTCCATCAGCGCCGTCTAGGCCAGAGGTTTGTGTTTTACTTGGATGAAATTCATCCACACCTGGGAGGACAGACAATGTCGCTCCTCTCCTCAACCCTCCCAAAATATTGTATCCACTCCAAATATCTTTAATCGGTTGGCTTTCACATACTGATGTGTAATATTGGGGCATTTTGAGCTTTCTCTTGCATCCAATGACAGTAAAACACATAATCTAGGTGTGCCATTCTAGGAAGGGGGAATAAAAAAACATTGGTGGCATGGGATGGAGACAAAATTCCTTTCTCCCACCAGACTAAGGAGTCTGAAGTCTGGGGACATTTTTCAAAAAATAGCAGTTAATAAAGGACTGAGGTGAGGGAGTACAGTAAGTCCCCTACGTACGAACCTTCAAGTTGCGAACTTTCAAAGATGCAAATGTGCCTCTGTGTGCCAGCTGTTGTACTGTACAACTGTAATTTTCAAGGTATTGTACTGTAAGATTTAAAATATTTTCTTTATTTTTTGTGTTTGTATTTTATGTAGTATTTGTGTGAAAAGTATTATAAACCTATTACAGAACAGTAGCTATATAGCCGAGTGTGTTAGCTGGGTACTTAGGCTACCTTTGTTGGACTTACGAACAAATTGCACTTATGAACGCGCTCTCAGATCAGAACTCATTCGTATGGAGGGGACTTACTGTAGTAATTTACTGAGTCCATAGGTCTCCAGTGTTTCTTAAAATAGTAATATCTCAACAACTGGAATACCTGTACGATAGCCAGGCTGAGTGTTCCAGAAAAACCTAGATTTTTCCTTCCAAAGATTCAGAATGGATCCACTGGTTTTAAATCTGGTATCCAGTAGAGGGAACATAGCCAAAGCCAATTCATATACTGCCTTCCTTTGGTAAATCTCAATGTGAAATATTCTCTCCCCACTAGGATTTGAACATATCAGAGCTACTGTCCCCAATTTTTCCCATCATGATCTTTAAATCTACTGAGGAATTTCTTTCTTAAGATATCCTTTCTCCCAACATGGCTTCATAAGTCCTCTGGGTAACATGGATCATGGACCCATTTATCTCACTGGCAAACCCTTGTACTTGTGTTAAAAACTCCTGAGCAAATGGCCATAAGGACACAGATGAGTCCCATACGTAGATGGTAACTTGTGGGAAGAAATGCTTTACTGTAATAAATGCATGCTGATACATACAGGTATTTTCTTTTTTCTTTTTTTTCATACGGGTATTTTCTAATTATGTAAGTCAAAAGATTGTTATGTATGCTTGCACTTCATAAAAAGAGAAAAGATATAGGAAAAGATAACTGTGTTCAAGCTATAAGATCAACAAGATTAAACCCAAGGGAAACAAAAATCTACAATGTATAGTATCACAAGGAGTGAATCATTTTCATGCATATACAATGGGGAAAAGTTATACTAAACATATGCATTGCTTACTTACATTAAAGCTGCATCCCTTCTTATGAGCAAAGTAAATAAATCAATGAAGTATTTTTATACTAGATGCCACCTCAGGTAATTAATTTAGTGAGGTAATCGGATTGACATAATTAGCATACTGAGCTGAATTACTGCTTTGTGTGACACCATCCTATCAACTAATAACCAAGGATTGGGAGAATGCTAATTTTCACATACAGACGGTAATAAGTTGGCCACTGAACTAAGATTAGAGTGCCAGCTGCATCCGACCTTGAGAGAACAGAAATAAAGGAGACGGTATTGGCTTAAATTGAAAAAAAATCACTAGCTATGTAATATCTCTCAGAGATAAGGGCTCAGGAGCTAACCAACATAAGCAAGAGGAAAATGGCAGAAGGAAACTTACCCGGTGAGTGACTGATTCCCATTTGTTCCTTGAGAGAGTGGAACAGATTTCCAGATTTCTCAGATTTCAGTGTCACAAAATCCCTCTGGAAAGTTTCTTTAAAATGTAGTTTCTGGGCTTCCCTGGTGGCGCAGTGCTTGAGAGTCCGCCTGCCGATGCAGGAGACGCGGGTTCGTGCCCCGGTCCGGGAAGATCCCACATACCGCGGAGCGGCTGGGCCCGTGAGCCATGGCCGCTGAGCCTGCGCGTCCGGAGCCTGTGCTCCGCAAATGGGAGAGGCCACAACAGTGAGAGGCCCGCATAACGCAAGAAAAAAAAAAAAAAAAAATGTAGTTTCTGGTGGCTCAAAAGCCATCATTTTCAGCGATGGTTCTCAGGAACATGGGCAAGCCACGTGGCTCGTGGACAGTATTTTTGAAGACTATTCGTAAAAGACAGAGAAAGAGAAAGAATGAAGGAGAAAACGATGGATTGATTCACAGTTGTATTTTAACATTTCATCAATTATAACTAATGAGAACCTGCTGTACAGACCAGGGAACTCTATTCAGTGCTCTGTGGTGACCTAAATGGGAAGGAAATCCAAAAAAAGAGGGGATATATGGATACGTATAGCTGATTTACTTCACTGTGCAGCAGAAACTAACACAACATTGTAAAGCAACTATACCCCCAATTAAAGAAAAAAGATTATAACACAACTAAATTTTTGGACCAACTGCTTTTCTAAAAAATATTTAACTAAAAAGGTAGCGGATAAAACTTCTGAGTGGTTACTGATCTAATACATGGAAGACATGGTGAATTACATCTATTAGAGCCCCAAAGGGGATTATACCATATGCCCAGAAAATCTCCAATTGACCAGTCAGAATATTAAAGAGAAATAAGGTGAAAATTTTTTAAAGTGGTTTGCTAAAAATGTGATGCCATAAGTATTTCCATAAGCTATATACTTTTATACAAATGTGTGAAAAACATTTCTTGAAAACAGACTTCATTTTGAGTAATATTATAATAATTGGTAGTATTGGCTGGAACAGAGGTTCTTTATATAATCAACTCAATGATTTACCCAAAAGGCAGTTCTTAGGGGAACGTCGCTATCTTCTCTCGGAATAATTTTTTTTTTTTTTTTTTAAGGTACG
>NW_006775372.1:430312-480072 GCF_000442215.2 Lipotes vexillifer
TCCGGACGCGCAGGCTCAGCGGCCATGGCTCACGGGCCCAGCCGCTCCGCGGCACGTGGGATCTTCCCGGGCCGGGGCGCGAACCCGCGTCCCCCGCATCGGCAGGCGGACTCTCAATCACTGCGTCACCAGGGAAGCCCCTCTCGGCATAATTTTTAATCATTGTTTTCTTCCTAATTTTTGTCTCTTCCCTTATTCCCAAGGAGACAAACCTTGCATAACGGAAAGGCAGTTAAAATTTGTTTGAAAGACTCTACCAGATGAGGAAGTGAAGAGCAGGTTTCTAGGAAAAATAAATGAGTAGGGGGTGAGGAAAGAAAGGTCATTTCCATTCTATTTCATTCTCAATTGATGCTGACAACAATTCGTGAACCACTCAGTCTATCGTCTTTGATCTTGAAGCAGTCTGTTGATTCTTAGATGACTAACACTTATTTGAAATGCATGAAAAACGGCCACTTATCTCTGAAAGATGTCTCCACTGTTTGTGTGTGAAATGTGATACTGTCCCTTGAAAATCAAGTCCATGGAACACACAAATTAAGTTATTTCTGAAATATGAAGCTAGACCCTAGAAACCAATAACCAGGCTATTGACTGCCCCAGCACCATGCCTTATAGAGACTTAATAAATGCCTCCCAGGGTCCACATAATAACACTTTATTGAATTTCAGGGGGGAAAAAGATAGCCACCATTTTTCACTCTGCATTAAGCTGATGAATATGGAAATAATACAACATATGATATGATAATGCCACCACATTTAACTTTTCTTGCATGAAAAGGTCATCTTTTGAGCCTTTTTTTTTTTTTTTTGCTAGATTCAAATAAAGTCTCTAGACATGCAAGATGGATATTTCAAAACTGACTATGAAAAAAAAAACAAAGGGTACCCTCTCTAAGATCAAGGAAATCTTGCTGTTAGTTCAGTTGTGCTCCCATATATATTTTATAAATTGTCGTAATTCTTCAAATATCACCAGAGAGTGGAATTTGAAAAATGCATTATAAAGTAAGCATTTTCACTTTAGGAAAAATGTCGCAATATTTAGAATTATGAATGATCTGCCTTTTAGAAACAGAATTCATTCTATTTTTTAGAGCCATACTTTCCAGTGGAACTCTCTGCAGTGATGAAAATGTTCTATATCTGAGCTGTACAATATGGTTATAACCACCAGCCCTTCTTGGTTATAAATGGTCAGTGTCTACACTTATGTAGGAGAGTCAGTTTCAAAGAACGAGTTCCATACATGACATTCCACACATTTCATATAATCAACATGCAAATCCAGTTCTTAAAACATCCTTTAAAAGCATCTCTACGCATTTCAATGTGTACTGCAAGAATTATACCTACATACTGGATTATTTCCAGAATTATATGAACACATGGGAGTTTTTCTTTTGCTCTCTTTAGTCATAATTCTGAGGGTTTTGTATCTCATTTCAACCATAACACTTTTGGACAGAATACGCTCTTTCATGATAAAATATCTGAAGATAGAGTTTAAGACTCCAATGATACAATAGCACTTCTCTTTGATGCCAGACCCAAAACTACAATGTTGCCTGAGATTAAAGAGTACAGTATTGCTACTACTCTGATTATGATCATTGTGCTTTTTTTCTTTTCTTCTAAGGAAAAAATAAATGCATATAAAAATCATAGTGTTCAGGGCCTTCCCTGGTGGCGCAGTGGTTGAGAGTCCGCCTGCCGATGCAGGGGACACGGGTTCGTGCCCCGGTCCGGGAAGATCCCACATGCCGCGGAGCGGCTGGGCCCGTGAGCCGTGGTCGCTGAGCCTGTGCTCCGCAACAGGAGAGGCCACAACAGTGAGAGGCCCGCGTACCGCAAAAAAAAACCCAAAAAAACAAAAAAACATAGTGTTCAGTCTTAACATGTAGGACAGCCACTGTGTGTTCCCTCAGCACGTTTCTTTTTTCCCCAGTTTTACTGAGAAATAATTCATATATATATCACCGTAAGTTTAGGGCATACACCATGACGGTTCAAGTTATGTATATTGTCAAGTGATGACCACAGCAGTCTCCGCTAACACAGCTAATATAATAAGCACATCGTTTTTAATACACACGCTCTCTGCCTGGATCTAGAACAGGGTGGGAAAACTTTTTCTTTGTAAAACATCCAAATAATAATTATTCTAGGCTTTGCAGACCATAAGGTCTCTGTTGGAACTACTCAATTCTACTCCTTTAGTTCCCATACGGCCATAGAAATGAATCGTGGTTATTTTCTGATAAAGATTATTTTATAAATTAGTTGTTAGGTTGGACCTGATCCATGGCCATGGTTCACCAACACCTGATTCAACATATCGAACTGAAGCAAACTCAATGCTTCTGTGTCATTTTCTCATGGCCAGTATGGAATGTTGACCTCTTATTTTAAGGCATGTATTAAAACACAGGCACGTCCTCTTTCTTACTAGTAACTATTTTCCCCAAACTCAAGCATGGAAGCAGTCAGCAGGCTTGCCAGTCTTGATGGACAAGGTCACCTCGCTTAGAACAAAGTTTTTAGGCATCAGTCAAACTCCTGGAAGACTTCAAGGTTCTCTTCGAACTCTCCAAGGACAGTTTTGCAATATTCAACGATACTGCAGTTAATGTTGCTATAATTATCTGAGAATCTATCTGACTGGATTTTGAATGGGAGTAACTGCATTAAAACAGCACCTCCGTGTTCAGAAAAGAGAAGAATGGATTTAGCTGTCGAAGCCTGAAGGAAATAATGATTCATTTCCGTTGAGCATTTAGATGACGGTAGAAAACCTGCTACAGCCTGCATCTGCTGGCTCTATGTAGACGTCAAGCTTAGTGCAGTGCTGAGAGAGAGAGACAGAGACAGACAGAGAGAGAGAGGGAGAAATATTCCAATAACCATGTCTTTATTTTCTGTAGTCTGATGCTTTGACATCTGGGGTTTTGCTGTCCATAAGGGACCTCATCTCCCAGGGCTAGTGACTTCCTAGAGACAGTAACTAGCCCCCAAGTGCATGTTTCAAATACAAACCAATCAGTCTAGGACCCACACCCCAATCTCCTCCTCTATGGGGCTCCCATGCTCTGGACCACGATCCACCTGCCCTCATCCCCCCCCCAGAGCAGGTACCAGACACCCAGGGACAGCCCCTGGAGTGCCAAGCCTTAACCACTGGACCACCAGGGAATTCCCGCAAATTTTCCGTTAATACACTGCATTTCAAAACTATACACAAATTATATACTATGTTATACATCATATTATGTATATTAGGTATATTTATATAATAGATACTATATAGTGTAAATACATACGTGTGTTATAGACACATATCAAACACTATTAACATGTGTATATGCATTAATATATATAGTATTTTATATGTATCTATAATACATGTATGTATTTATACTATATAGCACATATATACAATTATATATATTATATATTTATATATGATAGTATATGTTTTTATATATTGGGATAGTGTATTATTTAAACCCAAAATTTATATATATATAACATATATACACACACACGTATTTGTACACATATATATAGGGAGAGTCTCTTATTTAAACCAAAATTTAAAAGTATATAACATATATATGCACATATATAGGGATAGTATATATATTATTTAAACCAAAATTTATATATAATGTATATATATACGTATATGTATACATATATACATATAGGGCTAGTGTATTATTTAAAGCAAAATTTATATATATAACATACACATAAATTTGTGTGTGTGTGTGTGTGTGTGTGTATATATATATACATATATATATATATATATATACAAGTTAATGAATGCCAGACCTTCATTCAATAAATATTCATGGACAACCAATTTGAACTAGACTCTGAATTTACTAACAGTGCTCTGTTCTTTGACATTTGTTACAATTAGTGAGAATGACTTTTTACCGTAAAGATTTCTGTTCCATGATAACCATATTGGTGGCCATCAGATCCATCATTTTGAAATGAAATAAAAACAAAGATAATTATGGAGAATATTCAGAAGAACTAACAAATGACACCGTTTACCTTGGTGGCCGTGCTGGAGCAGGTATAAGTGTTTTGAGCTGTTGTGAAAACCCAAGTTATGTGGGAAATGGCTTTAATCTCCACAGGGATTTGTGATAGCAGTCTCTGGCTACAGAACGCTATCTCACACCCAGGAAAGAACCCCTGACGGTCCACCTGTGCAGACATCAGTAAGTTACATTTTCAGAAGTAATTCCCACAGATGTGTTTTCCTTATTTTGACCCTTTCATTGTCCCTTTGTGCATAAATGTTACAGTACATACATATTTTCTTATCTTAGATAAAACTGAATTTCCCAAAGTAAGCATGATCCTTTGTAGGTTCTCACTTCCCTTCAGTGGGACCTCCAAGCTTTTAAATCGAAGAGTTGTCTCAGCTGAGACCAGAAACAATAGATCTAAATGATAATGCTTATTAAAAAGCCTTTGTCTCTGTTTATTATGCTGCTACCTTTGCTATGTTTTTAGTCCATGTTCTATATTTTACTTATACTTTTTATTGCCCTATCTTCCATATTTTCAACAAGATTTCCCAATGAAATAAGCTTCTGGGTTTGACGTAATATCTGGAAACTTACACAGCCTTTGTATGAACTGGGAAGAAAATGGACTGGCTTATTTGAAATATGGACCAAATAGAGTCTCTATAATAAGGTCTATATTTCACTCTTAGCTCCGTCTATCGACCCAGAATATTATTCAGGTCTCATCAGGCTAAAGAAAATGACATGACACTTTTCTTCATATATTCAGCTTATTGGGATAATGTTATAATCTAAAACCAAGTTCAACATCTTCATCTTTGAGGGTTGTGTCACCACCTTGTTTCCAAGTGTCCCCAGGAGATGAAAATGAATCCATGCAAGGCTCAGAGGCTCTATGAGTGGGAGGAAAATCACGGTCATAATTTGCACAATGCTATAATATGGTCATAGAAATGTATTCTGAAATTTAGAGGAGACAGGACAGGGAAACAGCTCGGGGAGACATCACATGACTAGCAAGGACAGGAAAATAATTTTCCAACCTATTCATGAATGGGCATTGAGACACAGAAGATTTTAAGTACATTTGCACATGCACAATTAAACTTTTATATTGGTTTATAGACAGACATATGAAAATCAGGAACATATATACATTCATTAATTCCACATGGCAAGTGTAAATCTCTGCATCAGTTTCAATACTTTAGAACGACCCTCTGTATTGAACGGTTTTAAAATTTCCACTTCACCACCAGGAGAACAGATAAGCCGTTGGAGGGTGAATCAATTCTGATGACATAAAAACACTTGCTGTAGTCCTCAAATCCTTACCTACTTCTCAATGATAACTGCTGACCCCTAAAACGCATGGCAGGCCCAGGTCTCGGGTAAACACCAAATGCAGCAGAGAGAGAAGGGAAAAAATGCCAGAAGGCTGATGAAACCACCTGTTCATGTAGTAATTGAAGTCAGATTTCATGTGGAATAAAGGGAGTGATGTTGGGGAGATGGACCTCAAATGAGTCCAGCAAAGAAAGAAAGAATATTCTAATTCTAATGCATACTTTCGTGTGTAATAATTATTGTATACTGTATTATAGCTATGTCTTTTTCTTGTATGGATTTCTTCTTGCAGGAAGTGAGACGAAGGAGGTAAGTCATGAAGTGGAGGAAAAAAGAGTGACCTGTATTAGAGAAGGAAACTAGGGTGGTATTGTGGAAATGACTATCTTGATAGGGAAAACAGATCTAGAATCTGCAATTAGATTTTATGTGTGTTTACGCGACCCAACCTCAAATTTGGAAATCAGCAAAAACATCGGGCTACACTAGCCACTGGAGGACCTTCCAAAGAACTCAAAGGAAATATACAAAATGGTTTCTTTTCAAACAATCCCTATGGGGAAAAAATATGCCACAACTGAAATTTCCTTCCAGTATTTGTTTTGTCTCAGAGTCTAAATGTTACAGTTACATATTCCATTGCAGTTTGCCTATTTTAACAAGAGTATCAATCAAGTGGCAAATTTCTGACAGAGTTTAGATATCACTAAACAAACACCATCCAAAATGAAAGCAGTCACTCAAAATTTCAAATTCAAAACAAGGAAAAACAATTTTTACAGGTTTACACCTCTTGGAAATCAATATGTTTTTCATAATTTGATTTTGTGGGCTATCAGCTAGGGAAGGTAGCCGCAGAGAGCAGCAACTAACAACGTGCAAATTCCAAAGATGATGGATGCTTTGTCCCTACAACAGAACTTTTTAAAAATGTGGTTTCTGGAAAAGAAAATTGTAAAACATATTAAATAAAACGAAAAGGTCAGTTCTACATAAATGAGTGGTGAGCAGTTTTATGGCTTCGGACATTTAATTTGACACCGTAATAATGTTCTATGAACTGCAGTTCTATACATTATGAGTCTTAAAGATTGTAAGATACTAGCAGACATCTATATTTGGGGTGCATCAGATGATTTCAGGTAACGAATCCTCAGCAGATCAAGTTCCTCTTTATTCTCACATAGTTTAAACCTTCCAATACAGGTGTGCCCACCTGCGCCCACTGTAAGGCTGAATTCTACAAGAATGCGATGCCAGAACTCTGGTCATGATGGTTGGATAATTGTCAAGGTTCTACTGAATCAGTCATTTTACAGAATGCCTTTCACACAAAAGTCCATCTTGCGTATTTATAGTCAAGATGGAGGTCAAAAGTACTATAGCAAACTCGTCCATTTCTCATTAAGGAAAAAGAAATCTGATGATTTTTAGTATCAGAATTTATTTCAGGAAGAAGGAAACTGCCTTTTATAGGGCATAAAAGCATAAAAATATCGATAAGTAATACCACCTTTCATCTTTATAATGCTGTAGAACTTAGATAGTGCTTCCCACGCATTTTATCTTTTTATTCTTGCAGTGAAAAAAAAATTGAGAGGAGGATAAGCATTACTAACTCAGTTTTATAGAGAAGGAAGTGTAGCCCCAAATCATTAAGTGACTTGTACAATATCTACCATCTAGAAAGCAGTAAATAGAACTAGAACTCAACTTTTCTTTTTTTATATAAATTTATTTTTTATTTTATTTATTTTTGGCTGTGTTGGGTCTTTGTTGCTGCGCGCGGGCTTTCTCTAGTTGCGGCGAGCGGGGGCTACTCTTCGTTGCGGTGCGCGGGCTTCTCATTGCGGTGGCTTCTCTTGTTGTGGAGCGCAGGCTTCAGTAGTTGTGGCTCACGGGCTCTAGAGCGCAGGCTCAGTAGTTGTGGAGCACAGGCTTAGTTGCTCCGCGGCATGTGGGATCCTCTCGGACCTGGGCTCCAACCCGTGTCCCCTGCATTGGCAGGCGGATTCTTAACCACTGCACCACCAGGGAAGCCCCTCAAGTTTTCTTAAACAGTTTTTTTTTTTCCTACTAATCTTTGGCCCCATGAATAAAACAAATTCTCAGGTGTATCTCCCATGTTGCACTAACTTTTTAGGCAGAAGTTCTGGATTTAAACCCCTGATCTGTCACCTACTATATGATGATGGGTGGACGTTTCCACTGGCAAGAATTTATAACTTTGTGATGGTGCCATGGAGCTGCTGGAATCCTACCTATGGGCAAAACTGTACGGCTGTATAAGAATAGGATGTGCCTCGCAGAATTTTACTGGGACAGAGAAATATATTCTGGTTCGTGGCTTTTCCTTCTCTCCCAAACCATTGCTATGCCTTGGATCTCTCAGAATCTATAAGTATGTGGATTGAAAATAGTCATAGTATGAGAAAATCACAACCACTGAAAAGGATCGAGGAATGACTTGTGCTCTGAAGACTTGGATTTACTACTGCAGGACTTTTCCAAGTCTTGAAATAATGAAAGTTCTAACCATAAAGGTTGCATGTGAGACTCAGTAACTTGTAAGTATTATCACCCAAGTCTTTGTACCATTAACTGTTAGTCCCAAGAGCTTTTTCTAGGAGAGGAATCTCTCCTTTAGAATCAGGGATGAGTTCCTTAATAAACTGAAGAACTTTTGCAAGCCACAGGACACACTTGCTTGGCTTCTTTTTCCCATCTGTGGGTGTGTCGGGGGGGCAGCATAGAAGAAATTTCACTGGGGAGGAGAAATTGGGGTACTTAAAAGAAATACGCAAGCCACCCAATTCTCCTTTTTTCTGATTGTGTAAGAGTAACTCCTGGTACTCAGTGATCCCCACCAATGGGTATTCTTTTAGAAGAGGGGTGACACAAGTTTTAGATGAATAGGTGTAACCCACCCAGGTTTGTTT
Source organism: Lipotes vexillifer (assembly GCF_000442215.2). Lineage (NCBI taxonomy): Eukaryota > Metazoa > Chordata > Mammalia > Artiodactyla > Lipotidae > Lipotes > Lipotes vexillifer. Next base: position 438,657 of record NW_006775372.1, read on the forward strand.
GCCCAACGCACAGCAAGACAAACGCTGAGATGCTGAGGTTTGCAGCAGAAAAAGGGTTTATTCACAAGACAGCCAAGCAAGGAGATGGGAGAACAAATCTCAGATCCACCTCCCTGAAGGGGAGGGGCTTGAGATATTTACAAGATGAAGAAGCAGGGTGGCCTTAGGTATGCGGAAAGGTGATTGGAGGTTAGGAAAAAGGTGAGGTAATTGGTGTTCTGTGCAGGACTATCTGAGTTACGTGTTTCTCATGGGATGCATGTTCAAAAATGGAGGCATTTTGGGGCTTCCCTTGTGGAGCAGTCGTTTAGAATCCGCCTGCCAATGCAGGGGACACGGGTTCGAGCTCTGGTCTGGGAAAATCCCACATGCCATGGAGCAACCAAGCCCATGTGCCACAACTACTGAGCCTGCGTGCCTAGAGCCCATGCTCCACAACAAGAGAAGCTACCGCAATGAGAAGCCCACGCGCTGCAACGAAGAGTAGCCCCTGCTCACCGCAACTAGAGAAAGCCTGTGTGCAGCAATGAAGACACAATGCAGTCCAAAAAAAAAAAAAAAAAAAATGGAGGCATTTAGCTATACTACCCAAAAGCACTCTACAGACTTAATGTGATTCTGATCCAACTACCCATGACATTATTCAAAGAACTAGAACAAATAATCCTAAAATTTTTGTGGAACCATAAAAGATCCAGAATGGGCAAAGCAGTTCTGAAGAAAAAGAACAAAGCAGAAGGCAGAACACCCCCTGACTTCAGACAATACTACAAAGCTACAGGAATCAAAACAGCATGGTATTGGCACAAAAACAGACATACGGATACAAAGAGCAGAATATGGAGCCCAGAAACAAACCCACACACCTACAGTCAACTAATCTTCAACAACGGAGGCAAGAATACACAATGGGAAAAAGACAGTCTCTTCAGCAAGTGGTGCTGGGAAAGTTGGACACCTGAATGTAAATCATACTAAGTGAAGTAAGTCTGAAAGAGGAAGACAAATACAATATGATATCACTTATATGTGGAATCTAAAATATGACACAAATGAACTTATTTACAAAACAGACTCACAGACATAGAGAACAGACTTGTGGTTGCCAAGGGGGAGGAGTGTGGGAGGGATGGAGTGGGAGTCTGGGGTTAGCAGATGCAAAGTATTATACAAAGGATGGACAAACAACAAGGTCCTACTGTAGAGCACAGGGAACTATATTTAATACCCTATGATAAACCATAATGGAAAAGAATATTTTAAGAAAAGAATGTTATATGAACCTATTTATTCTCTTCTTGTTTTCTCCCCCTCTCTGATTAACCAGCACGATCTACGCAGGTTGATTTCAGGTTTGTCTTAAAGCATAATATAGGAATAGTTTCTTAAAAACAAAGATGATAGAACAATAGTAATAACGGAGTTTCATTCCCTAACTGTTTAAAAATGCAGTCACGTCCCAAAGAGCTCTTCTTTTCCTATTATTCCTTTTTTGCACTGACAGTCTCTTGGCCATTTTTCTACTTATTAGCACTTCCATCAGAAGGGAGGAAAGGGGCGTGAAACTAAGATGTGTCCGTTTGAGACACAGAGTCTTATATTAGGCCCATCACCACCTCGAAATGCCTAGACAATTCCTGCTCCCCTGGGAGTGTTCAAAGCCACCAGCCCTACAAAATCCATGTCACTGCAAAACAGCAAAGCATTTCAGCATACATGTCGTATCCTTCTTATCTTTCTGTATGATTGTTGCATTGTGCACTTCATCCAAATAGAGGCGATGAGAGAATTATAACAGGTGGGTTAGATGCCACAGTATTAGAAACCATTATTTGCTAATATGAAAATTGCCTTAAGAACATTAAGAAAGTATACTGGTTTACTTCAAAGACTAAATTTGAATATTAAGTAAACTTGTGGTTATTTTTCTTTCTTTTAGCTAATACTGACTGAAAATTCGAAAAGAAACAATTCATATAAGCCAGGGTGAATTGATTCTTGCTTTGGATAACTTGTGCTGCTTTGATAGCCATTTCATTCCCTACTGAGTTAAATTATTAAAGAATCTCACACATGCCAGAACTTATAGTCTACCTAGAACTATCACACCTTAAAACTGACATCTAATTATGGTCAACTAATATTGGACAAGAGAGCCAAGAATACTCAATGGGGAAAAGATAGTCTCTTCTATAAATTTTTCTGAAGAAACTGGATACCCACATGAAAATGATGAAACTGGACCCCTATCTTATACCACCACTCACAAAAAAGTAACTTCACATAGGTTAAAACTTAAATGAAAGACCTGAAACCATATAACTCCTAGAACAAAACACAGGGGAAAAACTCCTTGACATTGGTCTTGGCAATGATTTTTCTGGATATGAAACCAAAAGCAACAAAATGAAAAATAAACAAGTGGGACTAAACCAAACTATCAACAGACCCATGGAAAGGTGATGGACATCACTACATGCAAACATCAGGGAACAGACATCACTAAATGGACATTGGGGAAATGCAAACCAAAACCACACGAGATACCACCTCACACCTGTTAGAACGGCCATGATCAAAAAGACAAGCAATAACAAATGCTGGCATGGATGCGGAGAAAAGGGAACCCTTGTATATTGTTGGTCAGAATGTAAACTGCTACAACCATTATGGAAAACAGTATGGACTTGGCTCAGAAAACTAAATATAGAATTACCATATAATGCAGCAGTATCAGTTCTGGGTATATAGCCAAAGGAAAAGGGTATACATATACTTACATTAGCCAAGATATATATTATATATGTATATGTATACACATATATGTATATTGTATATGTAATATATGTAATATATGTGTTTATATAGAATATATATCTTGGCTACTATAAATAATATATATATATATATATATATATATATATATATAAGTTAAAAAGAAGGAGTTCTTACCTTTTGTGACAACATGGGCTGAACTTGAGGGCATTATGCTAAGTGAAATAAGTCAGACAGAGAAAGACAAATTCCGTATGATCTCACTTGTATGTGGAATCTGAAAAAACAACAACAAACTCATAGAACCAGAGAGGAGAATGGTGGTTACCAGGGGCTGGGGAAAATGGGGAGATGTCAGTCAAAGGGTACAAACATTCAGTTACAAGACAAATAAGTTCTGGGGTCTAATGTACAGAGTGGTTATGTATAAATCCAGTAAACATACAGTTAACAATACTGTATCATGTACTTGAAAGTTGCTAAGAGAGCAGATTTTAAAAGTTCTCACCACACTTATTGTTATTATCATTTCACAATATAAACAAATCATCAGATTGCACACCTTAAATGTACTCAACGTTATAAGTCAATTATATCTCAATAAAGCTGGAAAAAATAAAAATAAAATAAAACGATAATTTAAAACAGGCATCTAATGTTTTTGTCCTAAATTCTTTTCTGACCCAAATTTGAATGTGATGTCTTAGAGTAGCTAATAAATGCATAAAGCCCAACTTTAAGAATCCTTGCTGTGAAAAGAGTTGACGTAGGGATTTTTCTTTCAATCAGTTTATTTTACAAGTTTTTGTTAAATAACAAAGTAAGATGGTGACAAAATTCCAAGGAGCACGTAATTTCCTAAGGGCACCGCCTCCAACTCCAGTGCTAGCCCTGTTCCAGGACACCCGGTGCATGTTTATTGAAAACGATCTGGCATAGAGACATTTTCCATTAGTGCTAATATGGGTAATCTTTCTACTTTCAGTAGAAAGTATTTTATACAGATATTGTGAAACAGTTGAAGGTCTCTATCATACTAGAAACCCAACCTATAAGTGGCCAAATTTATAATTGAGCTTGTCAGCAAAAAAAAGAAAAAAGAAAAAAAGAAAAAAGCTGGATAGCAGCACCAAAACATTTGACTCAAATAGATGGTTTGGATTAATGGAATGAACCATTTCTACTTCAAGTTCAACAAAAAAAGCTATATTTGAAACACTCTGGTCTTCTTATAATTGTGCATATGGTTGGAAATTCCTGTCTAGGTCAAATACTGAGTAATTCAAGCCTAGTAGGAGAAAGAGGAAAGAAATCAGAAGAGGTAATGTATCAGCACTTTACATTCAATAGGGTTCTGCTGGTGGAAAAACTTTAAAACTTAATGTTTTCCACTAAGTATCCCTGCTCCCTTCACACTTTTGGAAAACAATACTGGGCTTAAACTCCCAAAGTATATTTAAATTCCTCTGGTGTGGTTGCTGACAAAAATCCATGCTATTTCCTCATACTCATGTTGGGTATCCTTTGTGATATGGTCTATGCCTAGTGGGCATGAAATTTTAAATAGTAATGTTTCTGAATGCTGCAGCCAGGATTGTTGGAACCATAAAGAGTTACTTTGAGTAACACAGTTATATTATTCCAGAAACCAGTTCATCATGCTGAACAGTACTGATGCTTGAAGGAAGCTTTCTAACCACACCTTGCATTTGCCAAGCAAAATCCAAAAGACAACAACAGCCCAAAGTACATAGATGCTGCAGGAATTAGAGAGGAATTAATAAAGGGTACAATTTTTAAAAGATACATGAGGATAGGGACTTCCCTGGCGGCACAGTGGTTAAGAATCCACCTGCCAATGCAGGGGACGGAGGTTCGAGCCCTGGTCTGGGAAGATCCTACATGCCGCGGAGCAACTAAGCCCGTGCGCCACAACTACTGAGCCTGCGTTCTAGAGCCCACGAGCCACAACTACTGAGCCCACGTGCCACAACTACTGAAGCCCGCGCGCCTAGAGCCCGTGTTCCCCAACAAGAGAAGCCACCGCAATAAGAAGCCCGTGTACCACAACAAAGAGTAGCTCCCTCTCGCCACAACTAGAGAAAGCCCACACGCAGCAACGAAGACCCAACGCAGCCAAAAATAAATAAATAAATATATATTTTTTTAAAAAAGATACACGAGGATAAAAGTTAACAAAACTTCCTAGTACGGGTTCTTTGGTAAAGAAAAAAATATGACAGATAAACTGTTTAACATGATCATCATAAAAAAGGGCAGGGAGTCCAGATGTATAATGTAGGAAATGAGCAGACGAAATCTTAGCTATGAAGGAGATTAAGGAATCAAAATCAACTTGTTTGGTCCAGTCCGTGCAAATGCATTTGAAAACTTGAGTAAAACGGATGCTTTGCTGTACATCCATTTTTCTCCCCCCAGAAGAAAGATAAACTGGAAACTGACTAATTATATAATCCCAGAGACCCAACTTCACTCCCTGTCTCGCCCATTCTTCCCCTCAAAGACGGCATTTCCAGATGGCTTCAGAAATTTCCTCTTTGAAAATGAGATTTACTTGCTAATATTTACCTTGGTTTAGGACACAGAAAAGGCAAAGTTCCACATCTGATTGTGAAGCTAGCAAAGCACTGCCAAAATCCAAGAAGTATAAGACAAACGACAACAAATTGATATGTTTTAAACAACTAGCAAATAGAATCCAGCTGATGTTTAAAGAAACATTCACGGGCTTCCCTGGTGGCGCAGCGGTTGAGAGTCCGCCTGCCGATGCAAGGGACGCGGGTTCGCGCCCCGGTCCGTGAGATCCCACGTGCCGCGGAGCGGCTGGGCCCGTGAGCCATGGCCGCTGAGCCTGCGCGTCCGGAGCCTGTGCTCCGCAACGGGAGAGGCCACACCAGTGAGAGGCCCGCGTACCGCAAAAAAAGAAACATTCACTGTGATGACTTGAGGTTTATTTCAAGAACAAAGGTAAATTCTTGTATTAATTTATTAAACGTACGACTATCATCACCATATATATGTAATTGCTATAAGTGATGAAAGGCGTTGACTAAATGTCACTGATTTTTCATTTAAGGAAAACCCCCAGCAAAACAGAAATAGCTATATTATATATAATGTTTATACTGATATATATACAATGTTAAGATATCTATCTTATTCATATACTTATTATGTATGGGATGGATGTTAGTTAATTGTACCTGCCGCTTACTAACCTCAATTTTCCTGTAATGTCCACATTTTGGTTTAGCATACAGAGTGAAATGTTCATCAGAGTGAACCCAACTTTGTCAAATTTACATTTTTATGTCTGCAGCTCTACATAAGGGGCATGGAGTAATGGTAAAGGCAATAATAAATGTACTGAACTAAAAAATCAAAGTAATGGTAAAGGCAATAATAAACACGGATATTTCTACAATTGTGTGGACGTAAAGTACATCATCTGTACTTATGCTGGAAGTACAGACACCATATTTATGATGGAAGTCTTTGACACCACATTATTTTAAATATGGAAAATGTGTCCTGCTTTCCTTCAAGGCCTCCAGAAATGTGGGTGATGGAGAGTTGGTTTTCTGCTCTCCCTCTGGGATTTTTCAACATGCATCCTCAAAAGGCAGCAAGGAAGAAATGGATTAATCAATACCATAGGGAAGTGCTCTCCTCTGCTCAGTAAACTGTGCAGTATTCTAGAAAAATGCATCTTAAGATAGTTCCCAATTAAGATGGAACTTTTTGTGACCCAAAGAAATTATAAAGCCAATGCAAGTTTGATTCATGGTACTCGGGGTTTAAGACCATTGACTCTGAGCCTCTATGAATTTACTGCTATGGGGTAAAACGACCAGAACTGAATTTGCAACAGAAAAAAAAGAAAAAAGAAAAAAATGTACTTTACTTTTTGTAGAAGTGAAATACACAACAGAAACATGAACAGAGACATTAACGTGCAAGTGATAGATACACTTCATTACTGTCCATACTTACCTATTTTATAAAATATGATGTGTTCTCAGTTGAAAAAGTGCAGTCATACATAAAACAATTCTAAAGACTAAATAATGCTGCTGGTTCAAATTGATCTATGTTTCCGTCCAAGAATTCCATTAGAGAAAGATTAAGGGATTTTCCCACATAAAGTAGAAAATAAGAAATTAAAGTCTAAATAATTTCAGGGGAAAAAAATCAAACCTTCATATTAAGACATGATTCTGAATGAAATATGAATGAAACACATCTGTTTAGATCTCTGCAAATGGCATAAATAGCTCAGGAAGGCAAGATAAAATCAACCTTTTACTGAGAAAGGATGAGGTGCAGAACCAGAAAAACTCCTGTATGGTTTCCAAAAACTCAATTCACAGCGACTCTTTTTTCATAGTTTCACTGAAATCATTAAAAACAAAATAGGAAGAGAGATGTCTCTCGGCAACTGCCTTTCTTCATAGCTATGCATTTAACACGAAGATTTCTGATTTAAAAGTAAAAACAGGCAAAGCCTTGTCAGTTCACATAATTGCTGATTTTTGCCTACATTTTAGAAGAAATACAGAGGAAAAACCACAGATACATTATTAATGGGGTGAATTGCTTTGGACATACATATTTCACATACTGAAGGTGTCTCAAATTGACCTCATTTGGAGAGGAATAAAGAACAAAAATAAAATATATTCTTTCTCCTTTGCATTTAATTTTTTTGGTCTAACACATTTTGTTTTCACAGAAATGGATATGATAGGATTAACAAAAAGCAGTAGAGACAGCTGGTGATGCTGAGGTGAATTTTTTTTTTAAAGAAAAAATTGTAAAACGCATGACAGAAAATAGAACAGAGTTCATTTTGAACCGTTGTGCCCTTACCCAGATACCTTATTATTCAGGAGACGTTCCCTCTTATATCCCGGCTACCCCTCGATATATTTGGGCATGCTGAATATACTTATACTATCTGACTTATTTAACAGGATTGTGGGGTCATAGGACATGTGAATGTTATTTTCTGAGATCTACTGGACCCCCGCAAAATCACGTTACTGAAATAATAGTTCCATAAAATTCTTCTGGTTTTGACTAAAAATAGAACTACCATATGACCAGCAATCCCACTACTGGGCATAAACCCTGAGAAAACCATAATTCAAAAAGACACAGGTACCCCAATGTTCACTGAAGCACTATTTACAATAGCCAGGACACGGAAGCAAGCTAAATGTCCATCAGCAGAGGAATGGATAAAGATGTGGTACATATATACAATGGAATATTATTCAGCCATAAAAAAAGAATAAAATAATGCCATTTGCAGCAACATGGATGGACCTAGATTATCACACTAACTGAAGTAAGTCAAAGACAAATACCATATGATAGCACTTACATGTGGAATCTAAAATATGACACAAATGAAGTTATTTACAAAACAGAAACAGACTCACAGACATAGAAAACAAACTTATGGTTACCAAAGGGGAAAGTGATGGGGGATAAATTAGGAGTTTGGGATTAACATATACACACTACTATATATAAAATAGATAAACAATAAGGACCTACTGTATAGCATAGGGAACTATATTCAATATATTGTAACAATCTACAATGGAAAAGGATCTGAATTTATATATGTATGTGTGTGCATGTGTGTGCATCTGAATCACTTTGCTGTACACCTGAAACTAAAACATTGTAAATCAACTATACGTCAATAGGAAAGAAAGAAAAGGAAAGAAAGAAAGAAAGGAAGGAGGGAAGAAAGGAAGAAAGTTGTTCCTTAAAGTGTCCAAGTAGGCACAGAATATACTGTATTGATAGCCAATTGAAGACTGTACTCAACATGTTTTTCTCTGAGTCATTCTGATAATTTTTTTCCAAATTTGTTGCCTTTTGCTGCCTATAAATTTGTCCTGCCTGAAGCTCTAGAACCTTATTACTATAAACATGTCAATTTATATTAATCATTTATATATAATTCATTTATTCATATAAATAAAATTCCAATATAGGGAATTTTATTTATCTGTCTTGTTTTCACAAATGTTGTATTTTTGTTGGTGGTCTTGTTTGATCATTTTGGCATTTTGGTGTTTCATTATGCTAGCTTCTTACACATCGACTTTTTACACAAATAAAAGGAAATAATTTGAGTTTCAACCTGTGTAATCCACAAGATGAAGGGCATTTATTACTATCAAGAGAAAGGGCATTTCCATCACCTCAGCTTCTACAAGACAAAAGATAGGATAGTTATGGTTTCCATATCATTCATTCCAAAATATTTACTACTTCCCCTGTGATTCCTTACTTGGCCCATGGATAATTCTGGATGGTCAATGACAACAACAACAAAAGATGTTACATCTCATTCATATTTTCACTCACTACATCCTGAAACAATATTTTGGCCATATCACATTATATAAAATATATTCTTAAAATTTATTTCACCCATTTCAGTTTACCTTTTGAATGATGGCTGCAGGTAGAATATTTAAAATTATACACATAGCTCAGAGTTTGGGCTCACTTTACATTTCTCTTGAAATAGTCCTGGAAGAGGCCATCTGCTTTAACGCAATTATAAATATTATAAAAAATATGTCTACCATCTTGTTATTTGTTTTCAACTTGTCATACATTTTATTCTTCAGATGGGACCTATTTTAGCATTTCATTTTAGCTCCATTATTGGCTTTTTGTGCCTCTTTGTTTATTGATTTAGTTGTTATTTAATGGCTTACAATATTTTAACTTATTACCGGCAAATTTCAAATAATTTGTACCACTTTATATATAATGTAAGAACCTCAAATTTTAAACATCCGTATTCCCCTCTTTTTATTTGTACTATTTTTGTCTCACATTTTCCTTGTACATGTATTATATAACAGAATATTTTATACTATTTTGCTTTACAACATGAATTATGATTTCATGAGTTAAAAGAGATAAAATTATTCTATATTTACCTGTATAATTACCATTTCTAACTGTCTTCATTCCTTGTGTAGATATGTTTCTATCTGGTTTTACTTCCCTTCAAGATAAACTACAAGAAATCCTAATGAAGGTGCATTGTCTGCTGAGCTCTGAATTTTCTCAGCTTTTATTTATCTAAAAATATTTTCATTTTTCCTTTAGTTTTGAAGTATAATTTACAGATCTATTCCTATTTTCTATTTCTTCTTTCATCAGTTTTGGTAGTTTGTGTTTTCTAGGAATTTGCCCGTTTCATCTATGTTACGTAACATTTGGCATATAATTGTTCATAGCATTATCTTATAATCCATTTCATTTAGATAAGTTTTCATGCCTGATTTTAGTAATTTGACTCCTGTTGTTTCTTGGTCTGTCTAGGTAAAGATCTGTCAATTTTGTTGATCTTCTCAAAGAAACAACTCTTGGGTTCATTAATTTTCTGTATTGATTTTTGATCCTCTTGGGTTCATTAATTCTCTGTATTGATTTTTGATCCTCTCTGTCGTTTTTCTTTATGATTTCCTTCTGAAGGCTACTTTTACTAAATATTTAATTCTAGACAGATAGGCGTTTTTTTTCCTTTGAAGACATGGTTTCATTCCTAAGATCGTAAGTAAGAAAGGTTTGAGATTTCATACACCATGTTGGAGAACTGCAAAGCTCTGAAAGAATACTGCTCATGAAGACGTAGTGCTTAAACTCAACAATTACATACGCCGAAACAAATAATTTTCTGAAGTTTATCCTAAGGTGCAATTCCGTGGCAACAACATCCCAGGGTATCCCACCACAAGACACGGATAGCAGGGGACACCCAGAAGAGGCTAGGTAGATCTTAGACAATTAGGAGAAAGTCATGATTGATAGGGCAAAGCACCATCTGCTTCCTTAGCTGCAAGTGAGTTACAGAATTTTCACGATTCCTGAATAGTTAGTGGTAAATAGGATTTTTTTAATCAGAAACTTAATTTAGAGTCTATCCCTTAGATATTATAAAGCTCTATTTCAAATTGGCTGGTCAATAAAATCTATGGTGCACTTTAAACATCTTTATTGTTATCATTTACACAGGTTGAAATTCATCCGTTTTTTTTTTTGTTGTTGTTGTTTTTTGCGGTACGCGGGCCTCTCACTGGTGTGGCCTCTCCCGTTGCGGAGCACAGGCTCCGGACGCGCAGGCTCAGCGGCCATGGCTCACGGGCCCAGCCGCTCCGCGGCATAGTGGGATCTTCCCAGACCTGGGCACGAACCTGTGTCCCCTGCATCGGCAGGCGGACTCTCAACCACTGCGCCACCAGGGGAGCCCCATCCGTTTTAAGTGTATGTTTCAATGACTTTTAGCACACATAGGAACTGTGATAATTTAACTATTTAAAACGAATCCTTTTTATAGCCATTATAAAGTTCTTTCCAAAAAAACTTCCCCAGATTTTTTCATCAGTAGGTCTCTACATAGGGCAGGCTTCCTAAAATGTTGCACAAATGTTGATATGCAACATGTAGAAGCCAATTGCGTAGTCTTCGTATAAGGATAAGGATTAGTATAATAATTGGATATATTTTCCTCTAGGAGCAAACGAAAACGTAAAATGAATACAGTATAAAATAACCCGTGCTAGCAGACATTTATGGAAAGCTTCTTTTAGGGGAGCATGGTCTCACGAGCTCAGAGGAGTGACTCTGCAATTACCATTCTCCGAAGGAGAGGACGGAGGAGGAGGCGTAGAGAGAGATATCAGGAGAGGAAAAACGACAGTGGGGAGAATGAAAGCGTCGCCTGAATGAGGGTCCTGAGGCCCTCAGGGTGACAAAGGCAGACTCACCAAATGGCGATGCTGAAACAAGAGGTTCTGGTGGTCGCTTGTCACCCACGGACCAGGAAGCTGCATTTGGTGGTCCCGAAGGTGCCTGGATCCTCTCCCGGGGAAAAGACCCCACGGGCATCCCATCTGGGGTGCCACAAAGTATGATACTGACCTGGGTCTTCAGGCTCTTAAATCCATAAAAACTGATGAGGTCACATAAGCATTTCAGGCAAGGCTTTACTGGGACTCGTGCTACACAGCAGGAAGGAGTGAAAACAAGTAACAGGTGCCCTTGTACGCTTCCCGAAGTCGGCGGGCTGGTTCCTTAAACGGGGTGAGGGTGAGGACGGATTGGTGGGTCGGGCCAGAGCGGTGGCTCTGGCGGACTGCCCACCCCCTGGGTGGTGCTGTGTGCAGGGCTCGTGCACAGGCCCCTGCTTTTGCTCCTGGCCCCTGAGAAGAGGCAGCTGGTTTGTAGCCCTTCTGTATCTTATTATTCCTGATTTGACCCAGCTGTGCATGCAAGCAGTTATTTTTAGTCCCTCTTAAGTTTCTTTGTAACTATTGCTTGCAGAGACGTTTGTCCAGGTGCAAGCACTGCAGCAAAGGCTCCCAGGGCCCAGTGCGTCTCACTTTGTGCTCATTTCCCCCATTTAATCCTCAAAGCCATACTATGATGTAGGGATCCTACCTGCCCTCTCTACACCCCAGAAATAAAAGCTCTGGAAAGTCAGCTTAGTGATTAATAAGCTCCTGCCTAAAAAGCTTAACACAATGAGTTCCTTGCTAATTCCAGGTTCATATAGTTACACATTTGTGTAATGAGGACAAAAAAAGAGCTATTTTCAAGTTGCTATGCTTTCATATTCAGAATGCTGAATTATTAGCATTTTAAGATCCATAATGAACATAATGTGTGCATCAGTATTTCAGAACATAGTGTTACATTCTCTGAAAACTTAGTTTTCAGAGAACTAACATACGGGGATCACAATGCAACAGACTTTTATGAATTAAACACTGTCTCATGTGTGTGATTTCTGCTTTCAAAATGTGTAATGCGTAAGGTTTGAACTTTTGCAAAAAACAACGTAATGATCGCTATCTATTGAATTAAAGTACACGGTCTGTCTTATGGCAGGCATGCGAGATGCCTCAGAAATACCCAAATAGAATAAACTAAGACGAAGGAATGAAAAGAGCAATACAGAGTATATATTGCTGTTCTCCTTTGATTGACATTAGAAAAAGTTGGTAACAGTGAATACTGTGTTTCACAGATACATGAAGGTATCATGCACTCCCCAAAGGGTATGAAGGCATCATTTTCTGCTGTATGCACTTCACAGAGGCCATGATTGCAAAAGTCTTTGGGGATACAGGTGGGAAAGGCACCCCATAGTGTAGCCAAAGGATTTAGCCAAATACCCTCAAAGTATTGTAATCCCCCTTCACTGCAAAGTGGAGCTGTTGATGGTACCTCTCAGATTGGGTGTCAATTATTCTACTAAAGAAAACTGTAATAATGACTTTGGATTCCTGGGTAACTAAGAGTAGAAAGAAAAGGGGAGACAGTGGACAGATCCTAATCACATTTTCATGAGCCTAAGGTCAATACTCACTGTTTGGTCGAACAGAAAGCTACCCATTCTGAACGTGGTGCTGGCATCATTTACTAGGAAAACTTGGGTATCCCGGGCAAGAGGCCGTGCCCTAGTATGCAACGGCCAAATACAAAGGATAAGGTACAGGGCTCAGTTATCCCTGAATGCCCACCTCTCAGCCACCCCTTGCTCTACAAGTATGGAGCACATTGCTTTGGAGCTGCAACTCTAGAAAAAACTGCTGTGATTTGGGGACACATTGGGAAATGAAGTTGCATACTTGGTTAAATGTACTGAATCTCAGATGTCTCACTGGTTTAAGCAGGAGAAACTGGTTTCCATTTCTAAACTATGATATGTGTCATATGTGCAACTTTCAATTTTTTGTTGATTTCTGCTCAGAAATTACGTAAACTCTGGAGGTCATTTCCTAGAATTCAGATTCACTGCTTTGCTTGGGTCAAAATGGCGATCCTATATTCTGTAAATACACAAGAGTCTCTTAGTTATAATATTCACGAGTATCTTTGTTTCCTCTTGTCCCTAAGAAGACATATATCTAGAACAGTTCAAAGTTTCATTGTTTTCGCATGCCCCTTAAAAGAGTTTATTACTAACACACTATATCAGAGATCATTTTCATGGTTAATCTTAATTAATACTTATCAACACATTATATGGATTTGTTAGTACTGAAGACCTGACTGTACGATAAAATTAAAACTCAATGACAGGACTTTAAGATGATCTTTTCTAAAACTGCACGATTAAAACATCTCATTTTAATAAATGCAGGATTTTCATAACCACATTTGTAATAGGTACACATGTGGATATCAAACATTCAAACATAACTGAAAGATATTTTGAGCACAGGAAGGAACATTTTGGCTGATAATTTTTAAGATCTTTTTTTTTTCTGCAAAGGATTTTAAAACACCTAGTTCTAACCACACTTCTACGTTTAACACGCTAAAAAGCTCACGGCGACCTTCAAAGAAGCTATTTGTAGTCACATCCGAAGTACAGCAGAGAGTACAAAATTAAAATGTGAGATGTGAAAATATTGAGTAATTTGTCTCCCATGGTCCATCACTCTGAGGCATCAGGCTTCCTCATCACAGTTCTAAATTAGTGTCTTTATGTAACCAAGTCTGCATAGGAGGAAGGAGTAATTTAGTAACATACAAGAAATTCATCACTTCTCTCAGATAGCTTAGATCCAGTTATTAATTACCTCTCCTTCAGGGCATCCATTAGCATCAGGGAAGTGTGGAAAAGGTAATGCAGAGAAAAACAGTGAAAAATCTCTACCTGATAGATCCCAAATCAAGGTGTTTATCTAAGAAGGTCAGATATAGGTTCTTGGACAAAACAGATGGAAATAAACCTTGGCTCTAATTGCTTCAGCCTCATGAGCTACATCCATCCAGGACAAAAGATGCAAGACAGATTGCCCTAATGTCAAATCTAATGTAAATTCAGCTGAGTTCAGTAAGCCCTCATGGGGCATCCAGTCACAGTAAGGCCGTATATCTCACGCTCTATCGTACGTATGAATCCCGGAGTATCTCCAAACTGAACAGATGATGATTCACAGATCTCGGATGGTGGGGCGTAAGAACTCCATAAATTCATATCCAGTGCCACATTCTACCCAGGACACAAAATACCCCATTTATCTTTTGGGAAAAAGAGAGGAAAAAAAAAAAAACATGCACGTGGGACTTCCCTGGTGGTCCAGCATTTAAGACTTCACGTTCCCAATATAGGGGGCCTGGGTTCAACCCCTAGTCGGCGAATTAGACCCCACATGCCGCAACTAAAAGATCCCGCACGCAGCCACGAAGATCCCGCGTGCTGCAACTAAGAGCCGGTACAGCCAAATAAATAAATAATTATTTTTAAAAAGCATGCACGTGTATTTACTGGGTCATCCTAGATGAGCTGTTTCCGTTTCCCAAATTAAGCGCCTCTGTTTGATACTTTCTCTTAGATTTTTTTGTGTGTGTTTTTTGCATTTGTGTCTGCATGCTGACATACGACGTTGTGTGTGACTTTGGGGTTGTTACCTTTATATTTAATACAAATCTGAGCAGCTATTTTCCATTCATTCCATTATCCTATGTAATGACAGAGATTGGGTTTGTTATATGAATGGCTGGATGTGACCATTCCTCAACATGGGACGTTTTCCAGATTTGGTGTTTCTCATTAAGATGGTCCTACAAACCTAAACTAGATCTTAATCGAAACAAACCAAGTATAGAAAAGTCATTTTGGGAGATCAGGGAAGTTTGGATGTGAACAAGTGTTAGATGACTTTCAGAAACTATTAAGTGCTGGATTCGTTTCCTAGAGAAGGCTGTATTAATTCGCACACTCTGGGTGGCTTAAAAGGACGAAAATATATCCTCTCACAGTCTGGAGGCCAGAGGTCTGAAGTTAAGGTGTCAGCAGGATTGGTTCCCCGTAGGGATGCTGAAGGAGGATGGGCCCCATGCCTCTCTCCTAGCTTCTGGTGGTTGCTGGCAATTCTTGGTCTCCTTGTCTTGTGGCTTCATCACTCCAATCTCTGCCTCTGTCTTCACACTTTCTGCTCTGTGTGTCTTTTTTTCTCCTCTTTTTCTATCTCTTAAAAGGACACTTGTCATTGGGTTTAGGACCCACTTGTCAATCTAGGAACATCTCATCTCGAGATACTTAACTTTATCACTTCTGCAAAGACCCTTTTCCCAAATAAGGTCACATTCATGACATGAGTTCCAGGTGGACACTATGGAAACAAGTCCAGATGTGATAGTGGCATCGTGTTTATTTATAACCTTCATATCTGTCAAAGCTGAGTGTTAAAGGGATGACAGGTAAGAGTGTGCTCTCTGGAACTGGGTATAACAGACGTTTTTTTTTTTGGCCATGCCGTGACACATGTGGGACCCCCGTTCCCTGACCAGGGATTGAACCCATGCCCCTTGCAGTGGAAGTGTGGACTCTCAACCACTGGACCGCCAGGGAAGTCCCCAAAACACATTTTTAACAAAGACAAACCTATAAAGCAGAAGCAGGGGAATGAATAACAAAGGTTGGCAAATATTTATATTGGCACATCCATGGTAAATATTAATATGGGACATCCATGATAAGTCTGCAGGAATTCACTCTCTTCTTGGGCATGTGTTTGAGAGTTTCCATAATAAAAAAAAATTAGTATAAAAGTATTAAAGAGTAAGTCAGTTTTCCTGGGTCTCTCCTATGTATACATGTTATTAAACTTTGTTAGATTGCCTCCTGTTCAAAAAGAGCTTTAAAGAAAATAATGGCATTAACTGTTTTCAGGACCAGCATGTCAAGATAAACCAAGGTAGATGGAATGATTTTCTTTTATTCCTATGTGACAATATAATATTAAACACACACACACACACACACACACACACACACACTCCAGTGGCAAAATGAGGAGAGACCACTTAAGGGGAATGGGATGTCCCTTGGGGATGATGCAAATGCTTTGAAAGTAGCTAGTGGTAATAGTTGCAAGACATTATGAATGTACCAATGCCACCGAATTGTATTCTCTAAAATAGTGAATAGTTTGCTTTTACGTTATCTGAATTTTACCGCACTAAAAAAGAAAACAGCCACCTCTATTTCAACAGTTAAAACACAGTAGGCTATACCCTTTCCCCTACTAGGCCACCCCAAACCTGTCTACATGTATTCCATTTCTATTGCTTTTAGGGGTAGAATGCAAGGGCATCTTAAATTTGTTAGATTTACACACACTCAATGAGCCGCATTATCCATCTCCGCTTAGTGACCCGCCACTGGCACTGCCAAGTTCTGAGCGCACCTGCAAATTTTTATGAGGCAAACGATGTATTGGAAGTGATTAGCGAAAACGTTCTTAAAAAGCAGGTGTTCTCTCTACTGCAGGGCGTAAGGATGTCATAAAAATAAGCACGTTTCTGCCTACCTCAGTGACTAGTCGGTACAAACAGAAGCGTAAGAAAACAATAATAAGCTAAATCCCATTTGGTTTTGCCTCCACCAGTTAAAGTTGGGCTGTTGGCAGATGGACAGAAATATGAAGGCTGGTGATGGAGAAAAGCAGGTATCATCGCCCGTCGGGTCTTCTTAATGTGGTCAGAGAAACAGACTGAAGCCTGTGTTACTTGTTTCTCCCTTTATACTCTCTTTTATCTTTTTAATTCCAAACAAACAACTTTTTATTGGAGTATAGTTGATTTACAATGTTGTGTTAGTTTCAGGTGGACAGCAAAGTGAGTTAGTTATGTGTATATATTTGCAGCAACACGGATGGACCTAGAGATTATCATACTATGCGAAGTAAGACGAAGACAGACATCATATGATATCACTTATATGTGGAATCTAAAAAAATGATACAAATGAACTTATTTACACGTCCTTTTATCTTTTATGTCAAGGACAGGGTGATGGCTGACATTTAAGGTTATGGGTAGACTGTGAACAGATTGGTATCCACCCCCAATGATTTGGAGGTTGATGGAATATTGAGGTCAGGATATTGTCCCAGATAAAGGATGTGCATGCATGTTGAGGGGCACGGAGGGTGAATAATGTTGGGAATCTTCTATTCACACAGGCAGATATGCTTGTTACCCTCACCCTGCTGCCTGTCCAGAGAGGTTGAGTTGTATGGGTTCCATCAATAGGGTCCCTGACTGTATGGTCTTGCTTGGGTTTGGCCAATGGGGAGCTCTGCCAAGGAGATCAGAGAGTGGGGTGAAGGGAACATGACTTGGGGTATTTATTCTCCTGGCTTTCTCCCTATGGTGCTTTTTAGGATGGCAGGGTCTCTCAAGCAAAGGCAATTCTTATCATGATCCTTTCTCCATGGGACCATCTCCTTTAGGTTCTGGTACCCTCCTTCCCCTTGTCCCAGTGGGCTTCTGAGCAGTAAAGATCTCCAGTATTATGATTACTTGCTGCTTCTTTGCAGTTCCCCTGTAACACAGCCACTCTTTTGTACAGAGTCCTGGTGCATTGTAACTGGCATAATAGACCCCCAAAGATGTCACTTTCTAACCCCAGAATCTGTGAATATGTTATGTTCCATTGCAAATAGAAACTTTGATGATGTGACTAAAATTCTGGATCATAAAATAGGGGGATTTGAATCACAAAGGCCCTTATAAGAGAGAGGCAGGAAGATAAGAGTCAAAGAGAAAATGTGAAGATGGAAAAAGAGATGACGGAATTCCTGGCTTTGAAGATGGATGAGCGGCCACATACCAGGTGTGCAGGCCCCTCCAGAAGCTGGAAGAGGAAAGGAAATGGATTCTCTGCCAGAGCCTCCAGATGGAATGCAGCCCTGCCTAAAACTTGATTTTAGCTCAGAAAATTCCATTTCTGATTTCTGACCTCCAGAATGACCACTTCTGACTGTAAGATAATAAATTTGTGTTATTTCAGGCCATCAAGATTGTGGTCATTTGTTATACGGAATGAATACACTGTGTAAATATCTCTTTTTTTAATTAATTAATCTATTTAATTTTGGCTGCAATGCGTCTTTGTTGCTGTGCATGGGCTTTCTCTAGTAGTGGCGAGTGGGGGCTACTCTTTGTTGTGGTGCGCGGGCTTCTCATTGTGGTGACTTCTCGGTGCGGAGCAGGGGCTCTAGGTGTGCGGGCTTCAGCAGTTGTGGCATGTGGGCTCAGTAGTTGTGGCTCGCAGGCTCTAGAGAGCAGTCTCAGTAGTTGTGGCACATGTGCTCCACGTCATGTGGGATCTTCCCAGACCAGGGATGAAACTCGTGTCCCTACATTGTCAGGTGGATTCTTTTTTTTTTTGCGGTACGCGGTCTCTCACTGTTGTGGCGTCTCCCGTTCTGGAGCACAAGCTCCGGATGCGCAGGCTCAGAGGCCACGGCTCACGGGCCCAGCCGCTCCGCGGCACGTGGGATCCTCCTGGACCGGGGCATGAACCCATGTCCCCTGCATCGGCAGGCGGACTCCCAACCACTGCGCCACCAGGGAAGCCCATCAGGCGGATTCTTAACCATTGTGCCACCAGGGAAGTCCCTGTAAATATCTCTTTTAAATTATCCTAATTTGAGTGTCATCTGTTCTGAATTGGAACCCTGAACTGACTAGTAACTCACTGATAAAGCCAGATAACATGGAAAGACAGGAATTTATTTTTTCCACTACTAGAAGCCTACCATATGCAGTGTCTGTAAATCATAAGAATCACCTCATTTAATGTTTGCTCTTTGCCCCCAAATTCATCATCCTGTGAGGTGCCTTTGTGACAGTGTCATGACATGGTCATTGTCACATGCTGAGCTGTTACCAAGGAGATGCTGAGCTGGAGGTTGAGTAAGGTATTTGGGGGTCAAGGCAGAGGAAGCAGGACTCAGAAACACAAGGGAGCTTGGGAAATGGTTTAACAAGGTGTCAGCCAATCCAGGTGAGCTCTGGGGTCTCTGAGACCTTGTGGAGAGGACTTGGGGAGGGGGGCTGGGATGATGAGACTCTCATGCCCCTGACATGGAAGGAGCATAACTTTCTGAGGTTTACTCTCTGCAGAGGAGTCAGCCATGAAGTTGCTGAAGCTGCAGAGCGTTGATAGCTCAGAAAAAATAGTAGTTCCCTAAAAGGGCATCTAAACGTTACCCAGACCTGCTTAAAAAAGAAAGGACTCCCCCATACTAAAACTGAAATCCCGACATAATAATGGTGATAATCAAAATGACTAATGCTCATATATAGCTCTTACTATATGTTAAAGAAGAGGTGGGTAGGATCATTATCCTTAATTTTTACAGATGAGGAAACTGAGGCCCATAGACATAGAATCATGTGTCCAAGACCACAGAGCGAGTGACAAACTCAGGAAGGCTGACTCTAGACTCAGTGGGCTTGACCACTACGCTATCCTGTCTCCGGGATGGAGTTCCCTTTGCTCTGTCGACACACCCAAGGGGAGGTGTCTTCATTTCATCCCACTGGTTTTATCTCTTCCAAATATGGTTCCAAACAAGAGTAGTCAAGATCATTATCTCTGGAGTCTGTCCTTGTCCGTCTTTTCTCTTTCCTTCCTTCTAAATTCTCTCCTGGGATCATGACACTCATTCTTACGACTTGAAAGGGACCAATATCTTGATGAGGCCCCCAAAATGTGTCTCTAAGCACATCAACTCTCCAAGGTACCAAACATATACAGCTCCTGCTCCTTCAGGGGCTGCCGACACCTAGAAATGTCGATGTCTGAAAATGAAATTTCTACAACCTCCTCGAAGTTGGTCCTCGTGAACTGCCTTATCCCTGGTGAGCGGCCCTGCTGTGCACAAAGCTGCTCAGTATCACTATGGGTCATCATTGATTCTGCCTTCTCCATCTTCCTACATTCAGATGACCATCATTTCTCATGGAACCAACCTTTTGTTCCCCTATATTTTGAATCTCATGGCTCGTTCCCATCCCTGCTGCTTTGATGCAGGTTCTCATTACTCCACCCTGCATCCCTGGATGGTCTTCTTAAATGTATCTCTCTGTCCAGTTTTTATCCCATCAGTTCTTCTCTATAGCAGCCACACAAACTCAAAAGGCAACTCTGATCATGGTACCCACATGATGGCAAGTATCTCAGGGTCCCACCCCCCAAAAATCTTCAGCGAGATGCTCTTTCAGGATTTGTCCCTTCCCTTGCTCTTAATCTCGTTTTCCTGCCAATTCTGCCAAGTCTCTGTTGTACCACCTCTCAAACTGTGACTGTACTAAATTATTTGCATATCTTACAGTGGGACATGTTGTATCTTGCCTTATACCCATGCTATTATTGTACATACAAAACACATGGGGGTCTTGAAAAAAATGCGGATTCTGACTCAAGAGGTCTGGCATAGAGTTGGGGCATCTGATTTCTAATGATCTCCTGAGGGATGCTGATGCTTGGTGTAGTGAGCGGAACGGTGTCCCCCCAAAAGATGTGTTGAAGTCCTAACCTTAGTGAATATGACCTTATTTGGAAATAGGGTCTTTGCACATGTAATCAAGTTAAGAAGAGGTTATACTGGGTCACAATGGGCCCTATATCCAATGACTAGTGTCCTTCTAAGGAGGGGAGATTTGGACACAGAAACACAGAGGGAAAAAGGCCAGGTGAAGATGGAGGTGGAGATCAGGGTGATGTGTCTATAAGCCAAGGAATGCCAAAGGTGCCGGAAACCACTAGACAATGGAAGAGGCAAGTAAGGAATCCTCCTTAGAGACTTTGGAGGACCTACGCACTCTGCCGACATTTGGATTTCAGACTTCTGGACTCCAGAATGGCAAGAGAATACATTTCTGCTATTTTAAGATCCCCAGTTTGTGATAATTTGTTACAGCAGCCTAGGGGACTTATGCACTGCTGGTCCTCTGGCCATACTTTGAGTATCAAGAATCTATACCTTGCTACAAAGAAGCTGGACTAAGGTTTTCCTTTAAACCCTCCACATCAGCGCCTGGTTCCCAGGACACACCTGAGTGTTCGTTCCAGGAAAGACACACGCTCTAGGAAATGTTTCCAGACATGCTCCTGATGGCTTTCAGGAAAGCTTAGCAACTGTCCGATTACTTCTGAGTATCTCCTATATGCAAGACCCTTGAAGTCAATGTCCTAGACATTCCCATCTTTTCGTGTACTGTCCTTAGCACAGGGCTTGGCACACCATAGGCTCCCCAAGCCTTTCTGAATAAATTTATGCGTCTAGAAGCTCAATAAGAGGCACAGTTGATTTCTACAACTAAGGAACAGTAAACCCTCTTCTCTCTTATGCACTGAAATGGTTAAAGAATCAGGGGGAAAAAAAGTACTACTAAATTTATGAAATCATTAGATGTCAGAGTATTTTGAATAGCACTCCAATTATGGGATTTTGATTTAATTTTTTTTTTTTTTTTTGCAGTACGTGGGCCTCTCACTGTTGTGGCCTCTCCCGCCGCGGAGCACAGGCTCCGGACGCACAGGCTCAGCGGCCACGGCTCACGGGCCCAGCCGCTCCGCGGCATGCGGGATCCTCCCGGACCGGGGCACGAACCCGCGTCCCCCGCATTGGCAGGCGGACTCTCAACCACTGCGCCACCAGGGAAGCCCCAATTATGGGATTTTAAATCTCATTCTAACCCTCTTCTTCCTGCAATAGTGTTAAAATCGTCCTTTGAGGTTGAGCGATATGGCTTTGTTATTTCTAAAATTCATCAAGCAGTTAGGAACGTATTTATAAATACAGATTGCATCACAGGATATTTACTGCATACAATAAGTAAGATGTCATCCACTTTCCATGCCTGGAGAGCTGAATGATCATTTGTGAAAGCAATCGCCCTTTGAATATTGCTTCTAATAATTCCACCCATCAATCATATATTTTTTTTCTTACTTCATCCATACACCATGTTAAATGCAAATACAGATCACCTTCCCAATATCTATGAAAATTAAATCCCAACACGAATGAAAATTTACAGCCCCAGCTTATACAGAGCAATATTCCTGATAGTTAAAGCATTCCAACACAGTTAAATAAAGTTAAGTGAGAAGTCTAACTGGCTGTTTTAGTTCAGCCTTGCAGTCTTTATGGCTCTTATTCACTGTGTGAAGTGAGAGTCACCAGGTGCCTGCCTTGGCTGTTTATGTATTTTGAGCTCAGAACTGGGAATGGCAGACAAAACTCTAATTCAGAAAGACACATGCACCCCTATGTTCATAGCAACAGTATTTACAATGGCCAGCACATGGAAACAACGTAAGTGTCCATCGACAGATGAATGGATAAAGAAGATGTGGTACATACGTACAATGGAATATTACTCAGCCATAAAAAAGAATGTAATATTGCCATTTGCAGCAGCAGGTAAGGACCTAGAGATGATCATACTAAGTGAAGTAAGACAGAGAAAGACAAATATCATATGATACCTCTTATATGTGGAATCTAAAATATGACACAAATGAACTTATCTACAAAACAGAAACAGACTCACAGACAGAGAGAATAGGCTTGTGGCTGCCCAGGGGGAGTGGAGGGGAGCAGAGGAGAGATGGAGTGGGAGCTTGGGGTTAGCAGATGCAAGCTATTATATATAGAATGGATAAACAACAAGGTCCTATTGTAGAGCACAGGGAACTATACTCAATATCCTGTGATAAACCATAATGGAAAAGAGTCTGAAAAAGAATAGATATATGTATGTATAACTGAATCACTTTGCTGTACAGCAGAAATTAACACAACACTGTAAATCAATTATACTTCAATAAAATTTAAACAAAAAAAGGAACTGAGAATGGACCTGTGGGGGGAAAATAACAACCCTCAGAAATGTGCACATCCTAATCCGTGGAACCTGTGAATGGGTTACCTTACTGGGCAGAAGGGATTCTGCAGATGTGATTAAGGACCTTGAGATGCTGAGATGATGCTGGATCATCCAGGTGGGTCCAATGTCATCACAAGGGTCTTTCTAAGAGGGAAGCAGAAGGGTCAGAGTCACAGAAGGACCTGCAAAGACAGAAGCCGAGGGCAGAGTGATGTGCTCTGAAGTTGAAAGCGGGGTCGGGAGCCACGGATTACAGGCACCTCTAGAATTACAGGCACCTCTAGAAGCCGCACAAGGTAAGAATATGGATTCTCCCCTAAAGCCTCCAGGAGGGATGCAGTTCTGTGGACACCTATATTTTAGCTTAGGGAGACCCCATTTTGCTTTGGTTTGTATTTTTGAAAGATTTTTAGGTTTTTGGATGTGGACTATTTTTAAAGTCTTTATTGGACTTGTTACACTGGCCAGGGATCGAACCCACACCCCCTGCATTGGGAGGAAAAGTCTTAACCACTGGACCACCGGGGAAGTCCCCAGGGGGATCCCAGTTTGGACTTCTGCCCTCCACAACAACATGATAAATTAGTGTTGTTTCAAGTTGCTACATTTGTAGCGATTTCTTACAGCAGCCCTAGGAAACTCACTCAGACCAAACCCCAGATTGCCTTCATTTTGGCGGTTTTAATCTCCAGTGCAGATGTCAAGGATGACTCGGATGGCATGCATCACTCCTCAGATGATAAGAGAACATGCAAGAAACCAGTGAAATCTAACTGTCCCTTTAGTCTTGCAGTCATGTCTCTCTACGTGGACTGAAAACCCCATCATCGGTGGGTAGAACGATGTGGAACCCAATTACTGGGTAAGGAAAAAGAAACACAGAGCATGAGAGAAAGGAAAGACCATTGCACGGTTCTGTCCAGATATGAAGAGTCTCATGCAAGGAGAGATTCCCCTCTACCCTGTTGCCCATCATCCACTGACAAGCATCCTCTCACGCTGGCGAGACTGAGGTTGATTTGTGTCTTTCTCCTCAGTCAGGTGTTTTCAGAAGGCAGCATGAAGATTGATATCCCTTTATTTTAACCCAAGCAGCATAAACACAGCTTGGCGGACCGTAGCCCCACCTAATCCTTTTCCTAACGCTTCTGTGCACCCCAAGGCAATTCAGCCTCTTGGCCACCTGCTTGGTTGTAATTATAGCTTTGATGAAGATAAAGCATGTTTGGATCTTTCTATTGAACAAGATATCATTATCCAGCCATGAAAGTATCACTCTCCCGAGAGCCAAAGGTCAGTGTACCTTGGGAGTGACGGATATCTACTCCGCTCACTGTAGATGCTCACTTGGCAAATATTAAATATCTTTGAACCTTCTCGCTGACAATGGACGGTTTCTAATTGCAGGCGGATTGTCTCTTGAGAATAATGTGCAAGGTAGAAAAAGCACAGAGGTTGATTTTCTGCACTCCAAAATAACATACAGCAGGGGAAGGGATTATTCAGAAATTATCTAGCTCCACAAAATATGTATTTTTTCAATTACCGATGATAAATTCTTATATTTACAATGTCATCTCAGAGCTCCTCTCACAACTGTCTGTGGGAAGGAAGCATTGCACTCAAGTTAAATAGCCTAACAATAAATCATGGTTTTAAATGATATGACCAAATATGACCATTATGTTCAGTAAGCCACATCTTTTTCTTTTCCTTAAAAGCGTAAACTGTATAAAAATAATGCGATTCTACAAATATGAAGACTGTACAATAAAGCACACTTATAAAATAATGTATCTTTTTGGTGATTTTTCTTTCTTTTTTTTTTTTTTTTTTTTTTTTTTTTTTTCTGCGGTATGCGGGCCTCTCACTGGTGTGGCCTCTCCCGTTGCGGAGCACAGGCTCCGGACGCGCAGGCTCTGGACGCGCAGGCCCAGCGGCCATGGCTCACGGGCCCAGCCGCTCCGCGGCATGTGGGATCTTCCCGGACCGGGGCACGAACCCGTGTCCCCTGCATCGGCAGGCAGACTCTCAACCACTGCGCCACCAGGGAAGCCCGTGATTTTTCTTTTTTTTAAGGAGGGGATTGGGAAGAGGAAATCGGATTTTTGTTATGGAATTGGTGTGAGGTCACTGCATGACCCTGGCCACGTCAACAACTAGAGAAAAGATTCTCAGATCTAAAATTCTAACATTCTCATTTGCAAAACAAGGGCTTTGAAATTAAAATTGAAAAGTTCTGCTGTTTATGCAGAACTCAATGGACCCACACACTGGACTGAAAACTATATATATTGTGTGAACACATGATACATACATATACATATTTATAATGCCATTTTATATATAATACACATGTATTTATTTACATATTTTCTGCACTCCAAAATAACATACAGCAGGGGGAGGGATTTTACATATTTACATATGTAAAATATTCAATCTATGCATGCATATTTATATCAAATATTAGCTTATTAATATTTTATGTTAAAATTACATTCATATTATATAGAGCAATATACAATGTAACTATATTGCATATAGATATATACATAAATATTCTTTAATTTCATTTGATCCTAATATTCATACAAGGCATTGTCATAGTGTCTTCCCATTTTGTAGACAAGGAACCTGAGGCCCAGAGAGTTGGGTGAACTTTCCATTGAGATGGAACTGAAAAGGCCAGAACTGGAATATAAATACGAGAGAGCTGGGCTTCCCTGGTGGCGCAGTGGTTGAGAGTCTGCCTGCTGATGCAGGGGACACGGGTTCGTGCCCCGGTCCGGGAAGATCCCACGTGTCGCGGAGAGGCTGGGCCCGTGAGCCATGGCCGCTGAGCCTGCGCGTCCGGAGCCTGTGCTCCGCAACGGGAGAGGCCACAACAGTGAGAGGCCCGCGTACCGCAAAAAAACAAACAAACAAACAAAATACGAGATGGTACCAGAGCAGCATCCTCTTTGATCAACTTGTCTCACTCAC
This sequence comes from Lipotes vexillifer, assembly GCF_000442215.2. Taxonomy (NCBI): domain Eukaryota; kingdom Metazoa; phylum Chordata; class Mammalia; order Artiodactyla; family Lipotidae; genus Lipotes; species Lipotes vexillifer. The sequence continues at coordinate 465,186 of NW_006775372.1, forward strand.
GTACAGGTGTCTTAGTCTCACTCCAGACCTACAGAATCAGACTCCTGGGCAGGGCTGGGATCTATAATTTTAATGCATTTTACAAGTAATTCCTAAGTATCCCCCAAATCTGAGAATCGCTGCTTTCCCAGTTAAATTGGTTTCAAAGCCATTTTATGTTCTAAGGACTTTAGATGTTCAGTGATAATTTTGCAATGATATTTGCAGATCTTTTGGCTAATTATACACTATATTTTTCATAGAGAGATTTACAAAATGTGACTGTTAATCCTCTTAAAATCTCCACAGGGAAGATAAATGATGAGAACTGTATCACAGATTCGCCTTAATATATTTTTAAGGAAAGATAAAAACAGGAAAAGACATTGAAATTCTATATCAATTTGTACACAGGGAAGAACTTATTCTTAATCTGATGCAAAATTACTTGTCATTATACAGATCCAACATTTGCAGCAACATGGACGGACCTGGAGATGATCACACGAAGTGAAGTAAGCCAGACAGAGAAAGACAAATACCATATGATATCACTTATATGTGGGATCTAAAATATGACACAAATGAATTTATGGTTACCAAAGGGGAAAGTGACTTGTGGTTACGAAAGAGGAAAGTGAGGGGGCATAAATTAGGAGTTTGGGATTAACATACGCACACCACTACATATAAAATAGATAAACAACGAGGTCCTACTGTAGAGCACAGGGAACTATATTCAATATCTTGTAATAACCTATAATGGAAAGGAATCTGAAAAAGAATATATACAACTGAATCACTGCTGTATACCTGAAACTAACACAACATTATAAATCAATTATACTTCAATAAAAAGTTGTTTGGGGGAACTATATTCAATATCCTGTAATAAACCATAATGGAAAAGACTATGAAAAAGGATCTATGTATATATAACTGAATCACTTTGCGGTACAGCAGTAATTAACACAACATTGTAATTCAGTATACTTCAATAAAAAATAAATTTTAAAAAAGTTGTTTGTTCGGAAAAAAAAAAATAGCTGTGTTAGTTTCCTAGGGTTGCTTTAGCAACGTACCACACACTGGGTGGCCAAAAAAAAAAAAAAAAAAAAAAAGAGAGAGAGAGAGAGAGAGAGAGAGAGAGAAAATACGACATATTCCCTCACAGTCCTGAAGACCCGAGGTCTGCAATCAAGGTGCGGACAGGAAAGCACCCCCTCCAGAAGCTGTAAGGGGAGAACTTTCCTTGCTTCTCCAGCTTCTGAGGGTCCCTGGTAATCCTTGGCATTGTAGCTGCATCACCCCAATCTCTGCCTTCACATCTACATGGCTGTCTTCCCTCTGCAGGTCCCCATCCAAATTCCCACTCCTCCTAAGGACATCAGCCACTGGAGTAGGGTCCACCCTGAGGCAATATAATCTCATCTTAACCTGATGCCATGTGCAAAGACCCTCTTTCCAAATAAGGTTGTGGGTGACCATGAACTTGGGGAGACATTGATCAACCCAACAGGTTGACCTTCAAGGTGAAAAATAATTACGGAACTTTTGCATCATTGTAGAAAAGTTTGGGAAAATGGATGGTGGTACTTATTCTGTAGAGGTGACTGTTTTAGAAAACAGAGCTCCCCAGTTCTAGAGATATGCAGTAGAGCAGTCCCTGCAGTGAACAGTGTTTTATTACACACTGAAAAATTTGTTCAGAGTCGAAATCGAGTTAAATGATCTTATCATAAAAACGGGCAGGAGGAAACTTTTGGAGGTGATGGATGTTTATTGCCTTGGTTGTGCTAATGACTTCATGGGTCCCTACGTATGTTCAAACCTATCAAATTGTATATACGTATTAAATATGTGCAGTTTTGGGTATATCAATGACAACTCAATAAAGCGCTACAAAGAAAAGAAAAGAAAACCAAGAAGAAAATGCATATGCCCATAGGTCAGAGGTGAAGCTATGATGGCATAGGTCAGAGGTGAAGCTATGATGGCATAGGTCAGGAACAGGGGTCCATGTGTGTATGCTGGATTCCTATGAAGGTGGATGGAATGTGTATTGGGGTTCATTTTCTGATACTATGCACAGTTTTCTGGGTGTTCCACTGACCTTTCCATAAATCCGTTATTCTTCTTACATTCCTCTCCACAGACCCTTTATTTTATTGATGGTATTTCTAGAAGGAAGGCACAGAAATCTATTACATCTTCCTTCCTTTAATCTTTTACGTAAGTGATCTTTTTCCTTCCTTTCTGCAGTGTGACAGCGTCCTTCCTCTAAGTACAAACCAAGAAAGCATGTCACGGCCAAGTCACTTCCTTGAAGGTTTATTACATAACCAGTCCTACTGAAGTTACGTAATTCTGCTAATCAACATACATCACTGAAATAGGATTTAAGAGTAGAGCTACATTTTCCTGCTTATTGACTATTTTCCTTTGCACACATTTGATCCGCCCATCTAGATATATTCGGTGTAATTTGTTTTATCACGGTAACTAATTTGTTGTTCCATAAGCCAGATGCACACTGCCCTTACTGTCTACCTCACAAACTGATTCCCTTAAGTGTGAAATGGCAACGTCACATGAACAGCAAACTTTCACCAACGGCCTGGCATACCTTCTGATGGATGCTCTAGACCCACCTCCAAGTCCAGCTTCTTCTGTTTCACTGACAGTAAAATTACCAATAATTCACTTCTGAATATGGCAAACAGCACCCTTCTCTATTTTCTAGGAGAAAATTAATCCTACACAAAGTAAGCCTATCTGTCATGTGTCAAAGGGCTATTTAAATTTTGAACCAGGATTTTGTTTCAAAATGTAGTCCTTTGGGATCATGCTTTTTTCCCCTGATGGGAGGAAGAGACCACTGTAAGTGTTGATGGGAACGACTGCATGCAAAGGTTCCAAGGAGGATGGTCTATAACATGGGACATCCTACATGCTTATCTGGTCCCATGGGTACAGCCCTGAGTTCAACTCCACAGGGATGAGTAGCCTGCAAATGAGATCAGGTCAAAAATACCTCCCACTGCAGGTCTATGAGTATTAGATTTGCTCCAGAGGTTTAATCCGGCTCAGCAAGAACATTCATGCTCCTAAGGACAATTGGGCAGATCACTCAAAGCCTGAAACCCTATTATCACCATCAGGAAATGTCAACATTGGCAGAGTTGGTAAGGACTCCAGGTAGAATATACACCCTTTTCTACAAAAAGAAGGTGACATCCTGGAAAGATCCTGGGCTTCTGAAGGCTTATGACCTCCAGGGGCAGCCAGTTTCTTGGCTTAAAAAAATGATACAGAATAATTTTTACTTCTTGCATCTATATCTTAGGTAATCACATCTGTATCAATGGGAATACATGCCTATTAAATGCACTATCTTTTTTTTTAAATTGAAATATAGTTGATATACTACATGGTGTTAGTTTCAGGTGTACAGCTGAGTGATTGTCATATATATATATATATATATATATATATATATATATATATATATACACTTTTCCAGATTCTTTTCCATTGTGGTTTATTACAAGAATTTGAACATAGTTCCCTGTGCTATACAGTACGTCCTTGTTTTTTGGTTTTTGTTTTTTAACCATTTTATACATAGCAGTTTATATCTGCTAATCCAAAACTCTTTAATTTACCCCTCTCCATCCCTTTCCCCTTTGGTAACCATGAGGTTATTTTCTATGTCTGAGAGTCTGTTTCTGTTTTGTAAATAAGTTCATTTGTATCATTTTTTATTAGATTCCACGTACAAGTGCCATCATATGATATTTGTCTTTCTCTGTCTGACTTACTTCACTTAGTATGATAATCTCTAGGTCTATCCATGTTGCTGCAAATGGCATTATTTCATTCTTTTTTATGGCTGAGTACTATTCCATTGTATATATGTACCACATTTTCCTTATCCTTTCATCTGTCAGTGGACACTTAGGTTGCTTCCATGTCTTGGCTATTGTAAATAGTGCTGCTGTGAACATTGGGTTACATGTATCTTTTCAAATTAGAGTCAAATACATGATCTTATGTTGCTAAACTATGTAGTGATCTAAGAGTAAAGGAAATGGATAGGTTTCCATCTCAACCATTCTGTTGACTACCCTCCTGACTTTGAACAATTTAATTTTTCTGTGCCTCAATTTCCTCACATATTAAAAGGGGAAGATGATTGGACTTTTCTTACCATGTGACAAATAAATGGCATAATACATATTGAATGCATTGAATCGTGTCTGCCATATTTTAAACACACACATATCTTGTTTATTAATTTTACAGAGGAAACCCTAATGGTGACATCTTCCGTCATTTGTCAGTTTTCTCAGGGACAAAAATAAAGGCTGCATGGAAGGAGGGTACATCTTTGCTGTGGAGTCCCAGAGGATACCTTTGAGATCTTCAAAGGCAGATAAAAGAGAAAATATAGAACCCAATCAAATCACACTTGTTATCAATGGTTGTACTTGGAGGATGCAATTGGAGTCCCTGTTATGATCAAATAATGGAAACCCTTTTTATCATTAAATTTTTATTATGGATATAGCTCTCCCAAAGGGAAAAAATATCATTACAGTAGAAAGTATTACCATTTAATTATAAGATAAAAATCTAAATACATGATTTGGCAATAAGCTCACAGCAGTTGTTAAACATTAAAATGAAAATTTTAAAAAAGCACTATTTCCAAATAATGATTATTTCCAAAGTATAGTTTTTTAGTTTGAGTTTTTTTTTTTTAATTGTCCTTTTGAGAGAATGATTAAACTGAATCGTGTTCAATACTTTGCAATGTTTCAATAAGCAAATAGAATTTCCCCAAAGGGCACTTCTGGGACTAAATTGTTTGTTTATAATTTGTCCTCAAAATGTTTTTACAAAGGGAAGATATGTCCTATTTAATTTCCTATTTAAATGATTCTTGAATTCTTATGAAAATCGCATTATACTGAATTTTTATTCTGGTATTCAGATGTGTACAGGCACAGGTATGCATACACAAACACTGGCCACTAAGTTAATTTTTAAACTATATTTGACTTTTATTTTAAACATCCTTTCACCGTTGGCTTTGAAGTTTCTTTGATACTCCCTTTCTTGTATGTCCATGTTGAGCAATCGTGCTACTTAAAATATTAATCATTTAGCAAATGGGAAAGAGACAAGGCATCAAAAAGTTAAGTTGTATAGTTAACACTAGTTATTTCTGTGGTGGTAGGATAATGCTGATTTTTTTTTTCCTTTGTATGTTTTCTGCATTTCAAAAGTGTTCCCCCTTTGATTTACCTTTTAAAATAAAAGATCTATTTTTTTTCCCCTACAAGCTCTTTGTATTCATCTGGTAGTTATAGGATTTCTGTCATATTATGATCATTTGGCATTAATGTACTTTTCCCCTTGAATTCTTTACAATATTAACTTATACTTCCACACACACAAAAAAATCAAATGCAGTTTTTGAGCTAATGATTGAATATCCTGTATCAATTTACACAACTTTATTTTACATGTATCTAACAACCTGTGCAATTTTTACCTAAAGTCTTTTTTGTCACAGTTCCATTCCATTTTTTTATGTTTATGGCATTTGATTTTATTTTTTTAACTTTTTATTTTATATTGGAGTATAGGTGATTAACAGTGTTGTGTTAGTTGCAGGTGTACAGCAAAGTGATTCAGTTATCCAAACACATGTATCTCTTCTTTTTCAAATTCTTTTCCCATTTAGGTTGTTACATAATTTTGACCAGAGTTCCTTGTGCTATACAGTAGGTCCTTGTTGTCCATTACATTTTGTGAAATGCCCTCTCTCTTGCTTTTTCTAGAGGGTACTTGGAAATATCTAACATAGAGTATAAACCGTCTTACCATGAAATTACAAGTCTTACTTAAAAGAAAAAAGTTTCTCTCACATACACCCTTTATTCAGGATATAGCTCTTTTGCTAGCATCACGAAGCCTTTGTCTCTTTCAACTTTCTACTGGGAAGGTAGACAAACAGAAAGAGAGAGAAGTGTCACTAAACGTTATAAATATGACAGAGAACCCGGTGTGAACACATCTGGGAAGAATTCAGAACAGGAAGCAAAACAAATGAGAAAATCTACACAGTTTTTGCTCACAGCAAACCCCAGCTTCATCTTGCAACTTAGAAAAAGGATTGTCATATTTTTCTACAAGGGGACAGATTATCAGTGTTTTTGGCTCTGGGGGCCAGGTGATCACCTCTGAACTGATAAGATAAAAGCAGACCTCGGCCACAGGCAACAGAATGGGGGTATCTGGGTTCCAGTAAAACTTTACCGACACAGGTCACAGGGCCTGAGTGCTGCGTGTAGTTGCTCAACCTCTGCTATGGACGCCACCTAAGAAGAAGTGAAAACAGGCTTCTCACCATTTATGCAAAGCTGAGGCTTAAATTAAAAACCACCACACAAAAAAACAAACTGTGCAAAATTTCTCCAACCCTCCAGAGCAGGACACGGGGTGGCTCTTTACCCAGAGTATCTGCCACCCGTTTCTGCTTCTGCTTCTCTACATCCAGGGAGAGGGTGCAGATTCCAGGATGCTTCGTGCACAAGGGTACAGAAAGCGATCAGCGGCACGGGGTAGGAGAATTTCACCCTAAATAGAACGATGCAAGTGCAGGCAGAGAAAAAGAACCCTGGGGGCCATGCATGCTGTGAATCTGAGAGTAGCTTCAAAAAAATATACTAAGTTCATCTCAGAAAACCACAGAAACAGAGTGAGCAGTAAGGAGGATAATGAACCAGCCCAGGAAGTCATTCGGGGAGTGACGTTTGGAACAGAGAGGACGTGAGATTGTCCACGGCTACTCCCATGGCTACAGCAGCTGTGAAGCCCTGAGGCTCAGGCACTGCTCCTCTCCATCCTGTTCACGACTATCACCTTACCCAAGATGAGTAACGGAAAAGCACACACACAAATACAGAATAAAAGAATGGGAACTACATCCAGGGCATGCACTGCAAGAACGTAAATCTAAAATAGCCCATCCCATCAGAATAGGAAAAGAGAATCAAAACACTGCATCAGAATCAGGACTTCATATATCTAAATTAAACCCCAAATGTGGAGAATAAAGTAGGACATTTCATTACTTTATTCAATAACCCTTTGGCAGCATCCACCGGGTGCTGCTTTACGTCCATGAGGGACCGGGAAGACACTATATCAAATGAGGTATCCCACCCCTCCTGGGAGGGTGGGGGGCTTCCCGCCTAGTAAGGGAAGCACACAGGTAAGCAACTGGTCACGACCCAGGATTCTAAGGGAGCAGACAGATGAGGGAGACGAAGGGAGATTTCACTGGGGGGATAAAAAGCTTTTGGTAAGACTTGACAGATGACACATCAGACAAAGCCAATCTCTGGGCAACCAGAGAGGTTGTCAGGTCAAGGGTCCAATTATGGGGAACGTGATATGGATCTAGTTACTGGACTTTGTTGGCAAAATGAAGACTGTAAGAAATGGAGAAGAATCCATGTCATCAGATTTGGAGGCCCATGAAAGATGGTGTAACCTGATGGTGAAAGCCACGGTTAAAGCTGCGGCATGTTCAACAGCTGGCCCAGATAAGCATCAATGAACTCCTAGATAAGCATCATTGACCTCTTGGATAAGGGTCCATGACCTCCTGGATAAGGGTCCATGACCTCCTGGATAAGGGTCCATGATCTCCTGGATAAGGGTCCATGATCTCCTGGATAAGGGTCCACGACCTCCTGGATAAGGGTCCACGACCTCCTGGATAAGGGTCCATGATCTCCTGGATAAGGGTCCATGATCTCCTGGATAAGGGTCCACGACCTCCTGGATAAGGGTCCATGACCTCCTGGATAAGGGTCCATGACCTCCTGGATAAGGGTCCACGACCTCCTGGATAAGGGTCCATTTCTTCCTGGACCATGGTCCATGATCACCCGAAGTAAAGAGGATAAATGGTGAAGACTGAAATCCATGTAGCCTGATAAATCAATTCATTGGTATACATTGGAATACGTGCACTGGATACATCTTAGAAACATTTAACCATTTTTTACTCTGTTGAGCAATTGTGTAAGTTGCAATTCTTATCCCATATAAATAGCATGTTTTAAATACTGTTATTCAATAGAAATGACTATACTTCCTAATTATCCAGATAGCAGCTCATTTCCTGTGGAATCCACCTCCAAGGTGTATTATTCGAAGACAGCCTGTAACTAAGCAAGTGGGATGAAAGGAATCATAGAAACAGGTCAGGTTTTAAAAATTAAATTTTATCCTATGGTTTTAGGGAAGCTAAACTAGCGGAAAATGAAATCCCAGACCAAAAAAAAAAGAATTGGAAAATGAAGTTTTAGCCTCAGGGGAAATATCAGAAAATGACTAACGGGATGAAAAAAACACAGCCCAGATTGAGAGGGTGGGAAAAAATAAAAGAACGGAAATCACTGATCAAAAATGTATGACCTAGTCTTCAATAATGTATGATCTGTAAACACTAAGCTCATGTGACCTGTGCATATGGTGGTTTAAAAAAAAAAAAAGAAAAGTCATGAAGGGTAAGAGGAAATAGGTAGTACAAAAGAGGCGATTGCATTTGCCAAGGAAGGTGATATGTTGGCTACATAGGTCAGACAAGGGTAGTTCCTTTTATCACTGGGCTTCTGTCAGATGGTTCTGTTACTTGTGATTACTTGTGTTACTTGTGATTGAAGATGCTTTTTCCCCTAAGACTACTGGTCTCAACAAGGAATATATACATCCCCTTTCTCCTTAGAACTGCCTTGTTATCCCACCTGAGAACTGTGCAGGTTTCTTGGAACCTGGATTTCCGCAAGAAAATTTTGGTAAGAGTACCATAAACTCAGCCAAGTTACAGGTAGCTTTGGTCAAAGACAGCTAGAGCTTCCTGTGTCTTGATTTTCCGGGTGACTTCGTTGAATGTTTCGTATTCTTCAGACAACCAGGTGGGAAACATTTGGGAAAACTCTTCTGGTCATTAGGGCTAACCCTTCAAACAGCCCGGGGTGGGTTAGAAAGACTTGTGAACTACTGAATCTGATTGTTTTGGGTACAGTTTTGCAGAGACCACTCATATTTCCTACCAGCTCTTCATATATTGCTACTCCTTCTTTGAGAGCCCAAATAGATATATTTCATACCATCTGTATTCATCTATTTTGCTTCTAACCTTCTGCTTGATAGTTGGACTATTTTTGTCTCTGTCCTCCATTCTCTGCAAATTCCTTGGTAATAAGTTTCAGGTTCTTCTCTTCTTTTCTTTTTTTACCATTCTATTCCCATTTCCTGAATCTTTCTTAGACACCTCTACACTATGTTTAATTCTCATTGTCAAAGTATATATTTTAAAAATAAGATCTCTCGTTTTTCTTTCCAACATATCTGTTTGTCTCACTTCCAGATTTCTCATCTCGGTATAATTCTGCCTTCTTCTGTATCTGTTTTTTTTTTTTTTTTAGATGAGCCTAAAATATTTTTAGCAATAAATCACTGTAATTATAGTAGTGATGATCACCTTGTATTTTGGAATAAGGGTGCATGATTACTCCAGTAAAGCTCTTTCAAGAACTTCACTCAGTTCTGATTTTGTACCCCAAGCATAAAGCATGATTTCAAGTTGTGAGAGCAACTTTTTTATTTTAGTGTCTGATGCTTTGACTCATGGTTTATCACAGACTAGAATCTCTTTGTCTCATTTTCTCTTCAAATCTTCATTTGCCTCTACTTTTCAGATAAAATGCCCACATCCCTAAGAATCTATACCCACCTCTTCCAAGGGTTAGTTGCTTCTTTTTTCCTTTTGTATATCTGGTATAAAATGTCTATTTTTTATAGACTACATTTTTTAAATTATTATTTTATTATTTATTTGGTTGCACTGAGTCTTAGCTGTGGCAGGCGGGCTCCTTAGTTGCAGCTCACCGGCTCCCCAGTTGTGGCACACAGGCTCCTTAGTTGTGGCACGTGAACTCTTAGTTGCAGCATGCTTGTGGGATCTAGTTCTCTGACCATGGATTGAACCCAGGTCCCCTACACTGGGATCGTGGAGTCTTAACCACTGTGCCACCAGGGAAGTCCCAAAATGTCTATTTTTATAATTGATTTTAACACATCACTTATATACGCCATCATCAATGTACATCAACCAATCAGGGGCAGAAACTACACAGGGGTTTTCTCCACTTGTCTTATAACACAGAACTTTCCACACAGTAGACACTCAAATGTTAGATGAATTGAATTGTAAGTTACATAAATTCTTTTTGAAAATGTTTATATATAATCTTAATTTTAGAGGATTTCAATATTTTGAGTCATAATAGGACACAAAACAAAAAGAACACTATTTTTTGAGAGAAATCTAAATATTTCTTCATGTAAATACATAATTAAAACAGATTTAATTGTATATATTTTGAAATTTTCATGTGGCAGAGACAAAGCTAGTACTTTATGAGAAATTACAGGAAGGAAAGGTGGGAAATGAAGACTATAAAGTGAAAATAATTATTTCACGGAATGAAATGAATTCATTTCAAGAAAGTAAACAACTGTATTGGACTTTTTAACACTTTACTCTGTCCTCCCTTTATCTGACAGGATTGCCAGCAATGTGGGTTTAAAACAAAGGTAGTTCTACTTAGAAATAAATATCACCTTGTGCCAAAAGAGAAAATGTGCATGAGAGAAACAAAAGCAAAAATAAACAAGCGGGACCTAATCAAACTTCAAAGCTTTTGCACAGCAGAGGAAACCACAAACAAAACAAAGAGACAACCTACAGACTGGGAGAAAATATTTGCAAATGAAGCAACTGACAAAGGATTTATCTCCAACATATACATGCAGGTCATGCAGCTCAGTATCAAAAAACCACAAAACCGGGCTTCCCTGGTGGCGCAGTGGTTGGGAGTCCGCCTGCTGATGCAGGGGATGCGGGTTCGTGTCCCGGTCTGGGAAGGTCCCACATGCCGCGAGCCATGGCCGCTGAGCCTGCGCGTCCGGAGCCTGTGCTCCGTGACGGGAGAGGCCGCAACAGTGAGAGGCCCGCAGAGCGCAAAAAAAAAAAAAAAAAAAAAAACCACAAAACCCAATCCAAAAATGGGCAGAAGATCTAAATAGACATTTCTCCACGGAAGACATACAGATGGCCAATAAGCACACGAAAAGATGCCCAACATTGCTAATTCTTCAAAAAATGCAAATCAAAACCAAAATGAGGTATCACCTCATACCTGTTAGAATGGCCATCATCAAAAAGTATACAAACAATAAATGCTGGAGAGGGTGTGGAGAAAAGGGAACCCTCCTGAACTGTTGGTGGGAATGTAAATTGGTGCAGCCACTGTGGAGAACAGTATGGTGGCTTCTTAAAAAAACTAAAAATACAGCTACCATATGATCCAGCAATCCCACTCCTGGGCATATACCCGGAGAAAACTAATTCAAAAACATATGTGCACCCCAATGTTCAGAGCAGCACTATATACAGTAACCAGGACATGGAAGCAACCTAAGTGTCCATTGACAGATGAGTAGATAAAGAAGATGTACATTTATATAATGGAATATTACTCAGCCATAAAAAAGAATGAATTATTGCCATTGGCAGAAACATGAATGGACCTAGAGATTATCATACTGAGTGAAGTAAGTAACATAAAGATAAATATTACATGATACCACTTATATGTGGAATTTTCAAAATAAGACAAATGAACTTATCTACCAAACAGAAACAGACTCACAGACATAGAAAACAAACTCTTGGTTACCAAAGGGGAAAGAAAGGGGGAGAAAAATTAGGAGTACGGGATTAACAGATACATACCACTATATATAAAATAACATACATACCACTATATATAAAATAAACAGTAAGGATTTACCATATAGCATAGGGAACTATATTCAATATCTTGTAATAACCTATTATGGAAAAGAATCTGAAATATATATATATATATATATATATATATATATATAGAATTTTGTAATAACCTATAAGGGGGCAAAACTCTGAAAAAGAATATATATATAAAACTGAATCACTTTGCTGTACACCTAAAACTAACACAATATTGTAAATCAACTATGCTTCAATTTTAAAAAAAGAGTGGAAAAAAGGTACAGGGAATGGATATTATTCAAATTCAATCAAATACAATTTCTAAATTATAAGGAAAGTACAATAAAGGACTAAAACTTCGCTGGCTATAATTAAAAGGCACATACTCTTCTAGGCACCATGAAAATATCCCCTTGAATCTACACATCAAATATGAGAGGGAGAGATTATTTTCTTCCATTTACTGTTGAACAACTGAGACAAAAACATACTGTATAGCACAGGGAGGTCAGCTCGGTGCTTTGCCACGACCTAGAGGAGTGGGGTAGGGAAGGTGGGAGAGAGGCTCAAGAGGGAGGGGATATGGGTATGTATGTCTGCATGTGGCTGATTCACTTTGTTGTGAGACAAGGCTAGCACAGTACTGTGAAGCAGTTATACTCCAATAAAGATCAATTAAAAAAAAAAAAGATACCCGGTAATTCCCCCAATCACACAACCAGTAAAGCGCAGAGCTTCTGCAAAAATCCAAGTCTTGCAAACTATTATATATATAGGATGGATAAACAACAAGGTTGTACTGTACAGCAAAGGAACTATATTCAATACCTGGTAATAAACCATAACGGAAAAGAATACGAAAGAGAATATGTATGTATAACTGAGTCACTTTGCTGTCCAGCAGAAATTAACACAACATTGTAAATCAACTCTACGTCAATAAGCAAATTTTTTTAAAAATCCAAGTCTTTTCCATATACTACACTGCACTCCCCCACCCTCTGTCATCCCAAATTCTTTTTTTTTTTAATTTTAGAATTTTATCTATTTTTTTATACAACAGGTTCTTATTAGTTATCCATCGTATACATATTAGTGTATATATGTCAAAACTTGCCTCACGCACTGCATTGCTCTGGAGTTCTGATGCAGAGAGAAGTAATAAGACATAAAATTATTGGTTTCTGTTCATCTACTCTCCATGTTTTCCTCTTTCCTCCCTTCCTTCTTTCCTTTCAACTTCCATAGTAATTGTTGATTCATAAGTCGCAATTCGAATTAATCCTACAGAGGATTAATATGTCAAGTATCTTCGTGATGATGCATCTCTTTTAATAGCAGAAAATACTTTCTTTCAAAATATACAAATATTACATAAGATATGTCCTCAAGAAACATCAGGGTTTTCTTTTTTTCAGGAAAGAAACAAAATAATACTTCCCATATGCATTTCTTATCATTGTTTATTCTGAATAAATAAATATATGTGTGTGTGCTTTTATAACTAAATATGGTTTTATAAAACCGGATAGATAAGATATAATGCGCTTAAGGTCTAGAACATCAGGATAGTCCACACACACATATAAATTCTTATTGTTGACATGAACTGAAAAACAAACAAAAATATGTAGATATATAGGCTCCTTTTCTTGCACAGATAAAGTGGAGTTTTCCAAAAACACCATCAAATCCGTTGTCTTAGGATGCCAAGCGGTTGCAGGACAAAAGGTTCTATTACTCCTTCTCTGCCTCTCTAATTTCATACCCCGTGTCATGACGTATTTATGTACAAATTGTCTAACTGTCACTAGATCATCTTCATACTTCAGTATGTAAATCTCCACGACAGAGTTCAAAGGAGGCCCTTCTTATACAGACATTCGCTTTAGAGGTACTGCTTTCTACCCAGTCTCAAATATACTTTCCTTTTGTTCATAAAACACTCACGAATTTCAAGGGTAGAAAATGACATTCAACCGTGTCAGGCAGAAAGAGCCCCAGCAAAGATGATTCCTGTGCTCTTTGTGTTCATTTATGGCGTTTTAGGACATTGATCATGTAAATGTGTGTTTGCGGAATTTTAAGGTCTGATGTATTCTGTTGGAGGGGGAACGGAAAAGTTTACTAATCAGACTCAGGTCATTACCTGCCTAACTTAAACATTTACTTGGATGATCATTTTTTTTTAAATACTCTAAAGCTGATAAATAGAGAGCAGTGAAGGGAGATTTATAATAGGACACAAACTTCATTTTTAAGCCTCTGTCTGAGGGCACTGATAGAATCAAATACTTTTGCGTTCTTTGAAGAATATAAATTGTTTCATGGCTGGCCGTTCCCTGGGACTTGGTTATTCACTGTCGGGGATCAAAGATAAGGACTGGGGTGTTCAGCTGAAATGAGAGGTGTGTACAGTGTTGATAAAAATCAGAGGCCCTTCTGATACTAATGGGCCCATCAAACATCTCCCCAATACAAATAGCTTCCCCAGCTCTTTGGAATCAAGCAAGTTCACTTTCTTAGCGGCGAAGGAATTGTCCTACCTGTCCTGCCTTCCAAGATGGGGCCAGGCTTCGGGGTATTATGCACCTAACTTTTCTGGGGCACTGGGGAGCTTTCCTTCAATACATCTCCTGGAAACAGCAAAGACTTTTAGGATTCCACTTTGGAATTCTGCCATCATGTACTGCTCAGACCAGGGGAAAACTAAAGGAAACTCTTAATCTTTCATGCTTCTTCCCAATGTAGCATTTGTAATAGACATGGGTTTCAGGTGAAGTGGACGGGTATGGATTCCATACCCAATTCTAAATTGTTTTTGCTCATAGTAACATGTACAGATTTGATTAATAATGAGATGACTTGAGTATAGCACAGAGAACTCTGCTCAATATTATGTAACAACCTAAATGGGAAAAGAATTTGGAAAACTGAATCATCTGAAACTATCACAGCATTGTTAATCAGCTATACTCCAATATAAAATAAAAAGTTTATATATAT
>NW_006775372.1:480143-501511 GCF_000442215.2 Lipotes vexillifer
TATAAATTAATGAGATGACTTGTAAGGGAACATTGTTACATGTGGTCCATTTTGGCCCACAGTGCCCTTTACTAATCGACCCTGAGTATTTGGGAAAATGTTGGCATGTCCCTCCTAAAGAGTTATTAGCCAGTTTCCTTAGCATTCGTCCTAGTTACCCTAAGTCCTATGGAAATATTTGCTTTTGTTCTATATTTATTTTTCTGACCCAGAAAATATATTAGCATTCCTCTGCTTAAAATGAAAGATGGTATTCTTTGGGCAATTTTGTAGCAACTTGAGAACAGATACAGATTTAGATGTCCATATACAAATATTAGGCTACACACAGAGAGTTGCACACAAAATCTGGTATAAACCACTCAAAGCAAACCACAAACATTTACCCCCCACTCGGTCTCCATCAAAAGTCACAACTCCTGTGCTTCTATCAACCACCCAACCCCATAGAAACAGGCCCACATCACTTACCTAAGGCAGAATCAGCACTATTTGCTTTGCTTCAGGACCTCAGGCTTGTCAACATGTACGGTTCACACATGTGGAGCTGGGGGGCCAGGAGCAATACAGCTGGAATCTGCAAGTTCCTGTAATTAGTCTTCATCCCTCAGAGGACAGAGGAGGAAATTACAGTAAGTGAGGTTTCCTAATTTTTCCAAAGTTGCAGAGTTCATCCCATTAATAAGAGGGCAAACTGAGACAGTGTACACCTACAACGAATATAATGAGATATGTCAGTTATCTCTCAAATAAACCAAAAAAGAGCAAAGGTATTAAAATCTAGTTCTTAGCCTTCCAGCTCTCTCTCTCCATTCAGAAAAAAACTGACTGAGTTTCTCATGTGTGTGAGGTCTTTAGCTGAGTTCCATTGATGAATTAGGTGACTAAAATAGAACCAGTCCCTTTCCTAATGGTATGTGGGGAGACAGACGGTAAACAAGAAATTAAAAGGTCGTTTAAGTTCCATGGTAGGAGAAACACTGATTTCAGAGAGGGCTATATGCCCCTGTATGGCTTGAATGGATTGTAGGAGAAATTATAATGCATGACCACATGTATTTATTCTAATCAGGGCACTAATCCTGTGTGAGGACCCCACCCTCATGAACTCATCTAAATCTAATCAGCTCCCCATGTCCAAATAACATCATATGGGGGGTTAGCACCTCAAAATATGAATTTGGGGAAACACAGATGTTCATCCAGATCATGTATATAATGTATGTCTGTTCCTCAGAAAACTAAAAATAGAATTACCACATGACCCAACAATCCCACTCCTGGCCATATATTGAGACAAATCTATAAATTGAAAAGATACATGCATCCCTACGTTCACTGCAGCACTATTTACAATAGCCCAAACATGAAAACCACCTAAGTGTCCATCGAGATATGGATGGATAAAGAAGATGTGGTACATATATACAATGGAATACTACTCAGCCATAAAAAGAATGAAATAATGCCATTTGCAGCAACATGGATGGACTTAGAGATGATCATACTAAGTGAAGTCAGTCAAAGACATATATCATCTGATATCATTTATAGGTGGAATCTAAAATATGGCACAAATGAACTTATCTACAAAACAGAAACAGACTCACAGATGGAGAGAACAGGTTTGCGGTTGTCAAGGCATGGGGGGGGAAGGGAGGGATGGATTGGGAGTCTGGGATTAGCAGACGTAAACTAGTATATATAGCATGGATAAACAATGAGGTCCTACTATACAGCACAGGGAACTATATTCAATATCCTATGATAGGGGCTTCCCCGGTGGCACAGGGGTTAAGAATCCTCCTGCCAATGCAGGGGACAGGGGTTTGAGCCCTGGTCCGGGAAGATCCCACATGCCGTGGAGCAACGAAGCCTGCGCGCCACAATTACTGAGCCTGCGCTCTAGAGCCCATGAGTCACAACTACTGAGCCGCACTCCTAGAGGCCATGCTCTGCAACAAAAGAAGCCACCACCATGAGAAGCCCATGCACTACAACAAAGAGTAGCCCCTGCTTGCCGCAACTAGAGAAAGCCCGCGTGCAGCAACAAAAACTCAACAGAGGCAAAAATAACTAACTAAATAAAAATATTTTTTTAATTAAAAAAAAGAAAAAAGAATGTCTCTATGTGTATAACTGAGTCACTTTGCTGTACAGCAGAGACTGGCACAACATTGTAAATCAATTAGACTTAAATTAAAAAATGTATGTCTAGATACATTGGATATATTTATTTATCATAAAAATAACTATTTTATGCATAATATATATTTATACTTAATACAAATATTTGTGTTTTATTTATATACATAAGTATGTATGTATATGCAATATGCATGGATATACATACTCATACACATTGTATAAAACATATATTCACACATCACATACATATGTGTACCCTTGCATGTGTGCCATAATGAATCAAGCTTCACGCCCGCATGGAGCCACCTGGAATGCAGCTTTCTGAATTAGATGAGACAATTCCATTCTATCCCTATATACTGAGCATTTCCATTCTGCCCAAATACATCAGACAGAAAGATGAAAAGAGCACTTTTGCTGATCCCAATGTGTTCACAATCTCCTGGGCAGAAAGAGCCTTTTCTGTATTGCCTGGATATGCACATGGATGGACTTCTAGCAGAAAAAGGATGTCTGAGGTTAGGGACTGGGGCGGACCCAAAGTGCCCAGTTAAAATAAACCAGTATTTATTTACGAAGGCCCTGCTATGTACGAAGTGTTTTCTATGTTTCACCTCATTCTATAGTTTTTGTACTCTTGGAGATATTACTATCCTGGTTTTACTGCCCAGCACGGAGAATTGATGTAAAGTTGGGACTGGAGAACTGGTAAGTCGGGGCCTGATTTGAATGCAGCGGTGCTTGCCACCAACTGCCCTCAGCTTCCCTCCACCAGTGGTTTCCAGCCTGTGCTCCTCTGAACCTTGAGAGTCCACAGAGGAGGGAGACCCAGGGACCGGGGAACAAAGCCCTTGATTTTTGTCACGTGCATTTGGCTCAGCATACAATCCAATTGGGAGAAAATCCCACTGCCAAGTTTGCATTTGGAATCCACTTGGATGCACCATATTAAGGTCTGAGAGGCACATCCCATACCCATCTGTACCCCGGCTTTCTGTGTCCTTTTAGAATCATTGGATCCATGCTATCTGTATAATACAGCATTCTATTTTTCATTTTATGAGGATCTTTCTAATATTCAGGGCCCCTACTCAATGATTTATTATCAGTCAATAAGATATACTTTTGTTTCGAAACAAAATCAGGGACATAGAGAATAGACCTGTGGTTGTCAAGGGGGAGTCGGAGTAGTGGCAGGATAGACTGGAGGGATCGATTGGGAGTCTGGGGTTAGCAGTTGCAAACTAGTACAGATAGGATGGATAAACAACAAGGTCCTACTGCAGAGCCCAGGGAACGATATTCAATATCCTCTGACAAACCATCATGGAAAAGAATATGTGTATGTACACACACACACACACACACACACACACACACACACACACACACACACACATACATGTATAACTGAGTCACAGTGTAATTCAACTATATTTCAATAAATTTTTTTTTTTTTTTTATAATTTTTATTTATTTATCTTTGCTGTGTTAGGTCTTCATTTCTGTGCGAGGGCTTTCTCCAGTTGTGGCGAGCGGGGGCCTCTCTTGTTGCGGATCACAGGCTCCAGATGCGCAGGCTCAGTAGTTGTGGCTCACGGGCCTAGTTGCTCTGCGGCATGTGGGATCCTCCCAGACCAGGGCTCGAACCCGTGTCCCCTGAATTAGCAGGCGGATTCTCAACCACTGCGCCACCAGGGAAGCCCCTAAAAAAATTTTTTTAAAGAAGGTATACTTGTCTCCCTTTTTCCTATAAAAACTAAGGCATGGTCCCAACTTAATGATCCAAGGGAAAAGATACATAAAAACAACTTAACCAAAGAACAGAACTGACATGAAGGGTCCTGCTGATGTGATGCGCTCTCGGTAATTGTCAGAGACAGGCTAACCACAGGCCTCTTTGAACCAGGGCTCGACCCGTGTCCCCTGAATTAGCAGGCGGATTCTCAACCACTGCGCCACCAGGGAAGCCCCTAAAAAAATTTTTTTAAAGAAGGTATACTTGTCTCCCTTTTTCCTATAAAAACTAAGGCATGGTCCCAACTTAATGATCCAAGGGAAAAGATACATAAAAACAACTTAACCAAAGAACAGAACTGACATGAAGGGTCCTGCTGATGTGATGCGCTCTCGGTAATTGTCAGAGACAGGCTAACCACAGGCCTCTTTGAATTTGTCTTAGCCTGTGGATTATCAGTAAGCACTGGAGGGGTCTCCAAGGAAGCCATGGTGTCTCCCCACAGCTACAGCATTCATCACTGATTTGTTTCATGTTCTAAAGCAGAAAGTTCTCTTGGGGTCAGGGGGCAGGACAGAAGACACTAAGATTTTTCTTTCTTAATGATATATTTATTCAGCTCAGCTGTAGGAGCAATATTTTTAAAACAGTCCTCATTTTCCCTAGCCAAGGGGTGTGATGTTGACCAAAATACTAAATCCAGTGGACCGGTGGCTTTTGAGAAGTGCCTCTGTCAAAATCACTACATAAAAATATCCTTTTCCTCCTTTATAAACTATTTTAGTCCTATTTCCACAACTCTTGCCCCCTGAACGCCAGTCTGGAAATATTAGTGGCAGTGTGGCTAAGAATGTTGCCTGCCATATCAGCAAGCAAAGATGTTGCAGCCATCAAGCCCTCAGTCACTGCAGCCGCCCCCCCGAGGGGATTCAGGATAGAGAAAAACAGGATATTGGTCCCAGAGAACTAAGGTGCATATCAAAGGAATGATTTCAATGAGACCAGACTCTTGCATCTTCCCATACACAGAAATGCGCTACATTCATTAACTTGAAATGTCTGGTTTTCTCTAGTTAAATTAACAGTAACCTTTTGATGTTGGCACTACTGGGTCTTTGTGGCAGGAACCCCTACATATCCAGGCTTCTCCCCTACCTTTTTGGAGCAGTCCCTCAGAGCTATCTGAGATGCTGCTTGCTGGGCTTAAGTCCTCAGAAAGTCCACCAAATACAACAAATTCTCAACTTTCAGGTTGCGCAGTTTTTTTTCAGTTGACAGCAGCAACTGTCTACATGGGGATCAGAAATGATTCCATGGATAAATGCATTTGAAATGTTTGCTAATCAGACTATCCTGATGAATTTTAGCTGTTTATTTAAAATTTTTGTTGGAGTATAGTTGATCTACGACGTTGTGTTAGTTTCAGGTGTACAGCAAAGTGAATCAGTTATACGTATACATATGTCCA
Organism: Lipotes vexillifer; assembly: GCF_000442215.2. Taxonomy (NCBI): domain Eukaryota; kingdom Metazoa; phylum Chordata; class Mammalia; order Artiodactyla; family Lipotidae; genus Lipotes; species Lipotes vexillifer. The sequence goes on from NW_006775372.1 coordinate 485,498, forward strand.
CTCATTTTTTAGATTCTTTTCCCATATAGGCCATTACAGAGTATTGAGTAGAGGTCCCTGTGCTATACAGTAGGTCCTTATTAGTTATCTATTATATATATAGTAGTGTGTATGTATCAATCCCAATCTCCCAATTTATCCCTCCCACCCCTTACCCCTTGGTAACCGTAAGTTTGTTTTCTACATCTGTAACTCTATTTCCATTTGTAGATAAGTTCATTTGTACCCTTACCATATGATCCAGCAATCTCACTCCTGGGCATATATCCGGAGGAAACCATACTTTGAAAAGGTACATGCACCCCAATGTTCATAGCAGCACTATTTACAGTAGGCAAGACATGAAAGCAACTTAAATGTCCATCGACAGATGAATGGATAAAGAAGATGTGGTACATATATATAATGGAATATTAGCCATAAAAAAGAATGAAATACTGCCATTTGCAGCAACATGGATGGACCTAGAGATGATCATAATGAGTGAAATCAGTCAAAGACAAATATCACATGATAGGACTTATATGTGGAATCTAAAAAAAGGATTTTCGTTTTATAGAGAAAAGGTATGTACACATTTCCCTAGTTGTTCACTGTCGTGTATGAGGTAGGTTTTGAACGCTGCATTTAATATCACTGATACATCTCCTTAGAAGAACTGTTTGCGTGAATTAGAATCCATTCCCACCAGCTCCCCAGCGTGGAAAAACACGAACGTGAACATGACACCTATTAAAACAAACTAAAACAAAACGAAGGACAACGGATTTTTTTTTTTTCTTTAAAAATAATTTAACAGGGCTTCCCTGGTGGCGCAGTGGTTGAGAGTCCGCCTGCCGATGCAGGGGACGCGGGCTCGTGCCGCAGTCCGGGAAGATCCCACATGCCGGTGAGCGGCTGGGCCCGTGAGCCATGGCCGCTGAGCCTGCGCGTCCGGAGCCTGTGCTCCGCAACGGGAGAGGCTGCAATGGCGAGAGGCCCGCGTACCGCAACAAATAATAAAATAAATAAATAAATAAATAATTTAACAGGATAATTCACTTTTACGGTCTTAGTTGAATGTATTATTGAAATTCTCCCACCGAAGGCTGCTTGACTGGACCATGGAATACAAGCAGTGTGTTTAGTGCTCTCTGCAAAATGTACTGATTTAGCATGTGGACAAAAAAGTCCTCCTGTTCATGACCACAATCAAAGGACCATCAAAGTGTCTCCCCAGCGTTATGTTTTGTTAGCCAGTACACGGAAGTACATGGTGTAAGTAAAAGTCCCCCTTTTTTCTAGGACAGGAAGAGGAAGGAAGGGGACAAAAAAACATGAGACGCAGGAGGTAGGAAGTCAGGAGGGAAAACAAGAAAAATCTCTGGGAAGCTATTTTTAATAACGGGAGAGAAACAAAAACAAAAACAGACATACCTGCACATTTGTGTCCAGATGTGGCATGATTCATTGGCCCTGGCTTTGGAAATGAGTTTCTGAGATGCGCTGACTGTTGTAACGGTCCCTTCCCTTGGGGCTACCGTGGACTCCACACTCCTAAGTCCACCTGCCCACAGAAAAGTGATTTCTTCTGTGTCTGCAAGTGTGACAAACCACATAAGGTTATCTTTAAAAAAACACCTAAAATCGTTTTGTTGAATGAAGGGCAAGTTTTAAATTTACTCCAAATAATAATTCTATGATTAATTAATTCTAGCTAATTTCATGGCTTTTTGATCTTTAACTGATATTCCAAAATTATAACACTTATCAATAGTAAACTTAAGTATGTTATATTTAACCATAAACATTTAACTATATACATAATTATATATATAATCTATCAATCATCTATCTAAACATCCATCTTATGTATCCAGCCATCCATCTTATCTATCTTGTTTCTATCTATCTATATATCCATCTATCATCTATCAATCCATCTAATAATCTGTCTATCCATCCATCATATCTATCTATCTATCTATCTATCTATCTATCTTTCAGCTATATGCATACACATCAGCTATATAAAGAAAATTCACTCTCGAAATGACTGCCTATTTCTTCAGCATGCATGTGTCCCAGGAAAGATTTCCACAAAATCTGCAGAGTGTTTGAAACATTCTGACCAAAACTACAGGGGATGTGGCACACCAGAAGCCATTTGGGGCACTCTGAGGGCCCCTTGAAGAACCCAACTGCCTTTGCAACCTGGATTGACATGGAGAGAGCAGTCCCCTTCTGGTCAGGAGAAATGTGCTCATTTTAAGCCTCTCTGGGCAGAGAAAAACATCCAGGAGTTCTTCTAGGGGCCCCAAATCACAGGGTCTCACCAGGGAATGAGCTTTGATTTGCAGCTTCTGGTGACTGAGCTGGTTCCTGTCCATCCCCTCCCTGCATCGAGGCTGCCTTAGGGGAAGCAGCAGCTGGATGTATTTACGAGGCATCTGTGAATGATTCTCCCAGGCAAACCCTAGCACGGCCTGCTATTCAGTAAATAAAATGCAATCTCTCCAGGCTGCGCCGGCTGCCTCGCAGGACTGATATCTACCTGGAGGCTAGCAGAGTTCTACCCAATTTTGACCATGAGGAATTATATTCCAGATTTGATTTGAAGCTGGAATACCATACTCTTGAAATAATGGCCTGGATGACCATAGTTTATGTTATAACTCTATCTTCCGTTGTTAGAAATAAAATCTCTTTCTCAAAATAAAGATACAGTGGTATCAGATCAAATGTGGCAGAGAACAAATAGAAATATGCTGGTCCAGGGACAGGGTCAAATGAGCACAGGAGGTCATGTAGAATGTAGAAACACAAAGAGCTTGCTCGCCACAGAAATGTAGCAAGTCAGTTACTCCGGATGTTTGGGGATCTTAAAGAGGGAGATGACCCTGGATATTAAAACATGAACCAAGATGACTTCAACCCTCATTTACCTTCCCATTCAAGAGAGATCACTTCTGCATGGTGAATTAAATCACGGGGCTGGGAGATAAAATGTAACCATGTTTTGTGGACCTCGAGACCTCTTGCATAGAATCACAGCAAACAAAGGGTTCAGTTCACACCCTAAAACTAATTACTGGGCAGTCTCTCTGCAAAATCACCACCCCGCAGTTTCTTAATGTGAAAAAATGGGCACAGATTTCAGACCTGTGGATATTCATATGTTTTCACGTGCAACCATATGCTCCTTGCTGAAGTTTTCAATCCATTTTATGAGAGCACGCACACACACGCGCGCACACACACACACACACACACACACACGGTAATGCATGTGTCATATATTTCCTGCAATGAATTCTCATTCTGTCCTGAAACAGGTACTTGTCTTTAGAAATAATCTTTGCACACTACTAGAATCTAAATAGGAAGAGATGATCAAGATAGTTATTTGTGGGAAATACTGTGTGTAATTCATTTTTAACTAAATATGTGCCCGTTGTCAGGTAGCAAAATGAACAGCTAATGGGTAGGCCCCTTTAGAATTTGCACAGCCCTTTGGTAGTGCTTATGTACAGAATTATTTTTCAAATGTGGATCCAAGTCACCTCCTATGTGTTACAAATCAGCCATAAGCCATGGGTGAGTTTCTTCATCTTTCTGATGTCCCCTGTTCTAAGATACAGACATGCTATAAGAATTAACATGTGTAAAATATGTGATGTAAAATCTTGGTGATAGAGCCTATTTGGATGATGAGGAAATGAGAAGGAAGAAGATATTGAAATACATTTGTTCTCTTGGTTAGAATTCCTGTGAGGCACCTGATGCATATGACTTACTCATAAAAGGCTGTAAGCAAGTAATGGAAGCAAGACATTGCCAGGAGATTGATTCAATATGGTGGGGTAGAAGGACATGTGCTCACTCCCTCTCGCAAGAGCACCAGAATCACAACTAACTGCTGAACAATCATCAACAGGAAGACACTGGAACTCACCAAAAAAGATACCCCACATCCGAAGACAAAGCAGAAGCCACAGTGAGAGGGTAGGAGGGGCATAATCACAATAAAATCAAATCCCATAACTGCTGGTTGGATGACTCACACACTGGAGAACACTTATACCACAGAAGTCCACCCACTGGAGTGAAGGTTCTGAGCCCCATGTCAGGCTTCCCAACCTGGGGGTCTGGCAACAGGAGGAGAAATTCTTAGAGAACCAGACTTTGAAGGCTAGTGGGATTTGACTGCAGGACTTCGACAGGAATGGGGGAAACACAGACTCCACTCTTGGAGGGCACACACAAAGTTTTGTGCGCATCAGGACCCAGGGGAAGGAGCAGTGACCCCATAGGAGACTGAACCAGACCTACCTGCCAGTGTTGGAGGGTCTCCCGCAGAGGTGGGTGTGGGGGTGTGGCTGTGGCTCACTGTGGGGACAAGGACACTGACAGCAGAAGTTCTGGGAAGTACTCCTTGGCGTGAGCCCTCCCAGAGTCCACCATTAGCCCCACCAAAGAGCCGGGGTAGGCTCCAGTGTTGGGTTGCCTCAGGCCAAACAACCAACAGGGAGGGAACACAGCCCCACCCACCGGCAGATAAGCAGATTAAAGTTTTACGGAGCTCTGCCCACCAGAGCAACAGCAAGCTCTACCCACCACCAGTCCCTCCCATCAGGAAACTTGCACAAGTCTCTTAGATAGCCTCATCCACCAGAGGGCAGACAGCAGAAGCAAGAAGAATGATAATCCTGCAGCCTGTGGAACGAAAACCACATTCACAGAAAGATAGACAAAATGAAAAGGCAGAGGGCTATGTAACAGATGAAGGAACAAGATAAAACCCCAGAAAAACAACTAAATGGAGTGGAGATAGGCAACCTTCCAGAAAAAGGATTCAGAATAATGATAATGAAGATGATCCAGGACCTCGGAAAAAGAATGGAGGCAAAGATTGAGAAGATGCAAGAAATGTTTAACAAAGACCTAGAAGAATTAAAGAACAAACACCTAGAAGAATTAAAGAACAGAGGTGAACAATACAAGAACTGAAATGAAAAGTACACTAGAAGGATTCAATAGCAGAATAACTGAGGCAGAAGAATGGATAAGTGACCTGGAAGACAGAATGGTGGAATGCACTGCTGCAGAACAGAATAAATAAAAAAGAATGAAAAGAAATGAAGACAGCCTAAAAGACCTCTTGGACAACATTAAATGCAACAACATTCGCATTATAGGGGTCCCAGAAGGAGAAGAGAGAGAGAACGGACCTGAACAAGTATCTGAAGAGATTATAGTCAAAAACTTCCCTAACATGGGAAAGGAAATAGCCACCCAAGTCCAGGAAGAACAGAGAGCCCCAGGCAGGATAAATCCAAGGAGAAACATGCCAAGACACATAGTAATCAAACTGACAAAAATTAAAGACAAAGAAAAATTATTGAAAGCAGCAAGGGCAAAATGACAAATAACATACAAGGAAACTCTCATAAGGTTAACAGCTGATTTCTCAGCAGAAACTCAACAAGCCAGAAGGGAGTAGAAGGACATATTTAAAGTGATGAAAGGGAAGAACCTACAACCAAGATTACTCTACCCGGCAAGTATCTCATTCGGATTTGATGGACAAATCAAAAACTTTACAGACAAGCAAAAGCTAAGAGAATTCAACACCACCAAACCAGCTCTACAAAAAATGCTAAAGGGTCGTCTCTAAGTGGGAAACACAAGAGACGAAAAGGACCTACAAAAACAAACCCAAAACAATTAAGAAAACGGGCATAGGAACATACATATGGATAATTACCTTAAACCTGAATGGATTAAATGCTCCAACCAAAAGACACAGGCTTGCTGAATGGATACAAAAACAAGACCCATATGTATGCTGTCTGCAAGAGACCCACTTCAGACCTAGGGACACATACAGACTGAAAGTGAGAGGATGGAAAAAGATATTCCATGCAAATGGAAATCAAAAGAAAGCTGGAGTCACAACACTCATATCAAATAAAATAGACTTTAAAATAAAGAATGTTACAAGAGACAAGGAAGAATACTACATAATGATCAAGGGATCGATCCAAGAAAAAGATATAACAATTATAAATATATATGCACCCAACATAGGAGCACCACAATACATAAGGCAAATGGTAACAGCTGGAAAAGAGGAAACCGAAAGTAACACAGTAATAGTGGGGGACTTTAACACCTCACATACACCAATGGACAGATCATCCAGACAGAAAATTAATTAAGGAAACACAAGCTTTAAATGACACAAGAGACCAGATAGATTTAACTGATATTTACAGGACATTCCATCCAAAAACAGCAGATTACACTTTCTTCTCAAGTGCACATGGAACATTCTCCACGATAGATCACATCTTGGGTCACAAATCAAGCCTCAGTAAATTTAAGAAAATTGAAACCATATCAAGCATCATTTCTGACCACAATGCTATGAGATTAGGAATCAATTACAGGGAAAAAAATGTAAAAAACACAAACACATGGAGGCTAAACCAGACGTTACTAAATAACCAAGAGATCATTGAAGAAATCAAAGAGGAAATCAAAAAATACCTAGAGACAAATTACAACAAAAACATGATGATCCATAACCTACGGGGTGCAGCAAAAGCAGTTCTAAGAGGGGAGTTTCTAGCAATACAAGCCTACCTCAAGAAACAAGAAAAATCTCAAATAAACAAACTAACTTTACACCTAAAGGAACTAGAGAAAGAAGAACAAACAAAACCCAAAGTTAGTAGAAGGAAAGAAATCATAAAGATCAGAGCAGAAATAAATGAAAAGGAAATGAAGGACACGTTAGCAAAGATCAATAAAACTAAAAGCTGGTTCTTTGAGATGATAAACAAAACTGAAAAACCATTAGCCAGACGTATCAAGAAAAAGAGGGAGAGGACTCAAATCAATAAAATTAGAAATGAAAAAGGAGAAGTTACAACAGACACTGCAGAAATACAAAGCATCCTAAGAGACTACTACAAGCAACTCTATGCCAATAAAATGGACAACCTGGAAGAAATGGATAAATTTTTAGAAAGGTATAACCTTCCAAGACTGAACTGGGAAGAAACAGAAAATATGAACAGACCAATCACAAGTAATGAAGTTGAAACTGTGATTAAAAATCTTCCAACGAGGGCTTCCCTGGTGGCGCAGTGCTTGAGAGTCCGCCTGCCGATGCAGGAGACGCGGGTTCGTGCCCCGTTTCGGGAAGATCCCACATGCCGCGGAGCGGCTGGGCCCGTGAGCCATGGCCGCTGAGCCTGCGCGTCCGGAGCCTGTGCTCCGCAAATGGGAGAGGCCACAACAGTGAGAGGCCCGCATAACGCAAGAAAAAAAAAAAAAAAAAAAAAATCTTCCAACGAACAAAAGTCCAGGACCAGATGGCTTCACAGGAGAATTCTAGCAAGCATTTAGAGAAGAGCTAACACCCATCTTTCTCAAACTGTTCCAAAAACCTGCAGAGGAAGGAACACTCCCACACTCATTCTATGAGGCCACCATCACCCTGTTACCAAAACCAGACGAAGATACTAAAAAAGAAGAAAATTACAGACCAATATCACCGATGGATATAGATGCAAAAATCCTCAACAAAATACTAGCAAACAGAATCCAACACCACACTGAAAGGATCATACACTATGATCAAATGGGATTTACACCAGGGATGCAAGGATTCTTCAATATACACAAATCAATCAGTGTGGTACACCATGTTAACAAATTGAAGGAGAAAAACCATATGATCATCTCAAAAGATGGAGAGAAAGCTTTTGACAAAATTCAACACCCACTTATGATAAAAACTCTCCAGGAAGTGGGCATAGAGGGAACTTACCTCAACATAATAAAGACCATATACGACAAAACCACAGCAAACATCATTCTCAATGGTGAAAAACTGAAAGCATTTCCTCTAAGATCAGGAACAAGGCAAGGATGTCCACTCTCGCCACTATTATTCAACATAGCTTTGGAAGCTCCAGCCATGGCAATCAGAGAAGAAAAAGAAATAAAAGGAATACAAATTGGAAAAGAAGAAGTAAAACTGTCACTGTTTGCAGATGACATGATACTATACGTAAAGAATCCTAAAGATGCCACCAGAAAACTACTAGAGCTAATCAGTGAATTTGGTAAAGTTGCAGGATACAAAATTAATGCACAGAAATCTCTTGCATTCCTATACACTACGGATGAAAAATCTGAAAGAGAAATTAAGGAAGCACTCTCATTTACCATTGCAGCAAAAAGAATACCTAGGAATAAACCTACCTAGGGAGAAAAAAGACCTGTCTGCCAAAAACTATAAGACACTGATGAAAGAAATTAAAGATGATACAAACAGATGGAGCGATATACCGTGTTCTTGGATTGGAAGAATCAACACTGTGAAAATGACTCTACTACCCAAAGCAATCTACAGATTCAAGGCAATCCCTATCAAATTACCAATGGCATTTTTTTTTTTTTTTTTTGCGGTACGCGGGCCTCTCACCGCTGCGGCCTCCCGCGCCGCGGAGCACAGGCTCCGGACGCGCAGGCCCAGCGGCCACGGCTCACGGGCCCAGCCGCTCCGCAGCGTGCGGGATCCCCCCGGACCGGGGCACGAACCCGCGTCCCCTGCAACGGCAGGCGGACTCCCAACCACCGCGCCACCAGGGAAGCCCACCAATGGCATTTTTTTTACAGAACTAGAACAAAAAATCTTAAAATTTGTATGGAGACAAAAAAGACCTCAAATAGCCAAAGCAGTCTTCAGGGGAAAAAATGGAGCTGGAGGAATCAAACTCCCTGACTTCAGACTATACTACAAAGCTACAGTAATCAAGACAATATGATACTGGCACAAACACAGAAATATAGATCAATGGAACAGTATAGAAAGCCCAGAGATAAATCCATGCACTTATAGTCAACTAATCTATGACAAATGAGCCAAGGATATACAATGGAGAAAAGACAGTCTCTTCAATAAGTGGTGCTGGGAAAACTGGACAGCTACATGTAAAGGAATGAAATTAGAACACTCCCTAACACCATACACAAAAATAAACTCAAAATGGATTAGAGACATAAATGTAAGACTGGACACTATAAAACTCTTACAGGAAAACATAGGAAGAGCACACTTTGACAAAAATCACAGCAAGATCTTTTTTGATCCACCTCCTAGAGTAATGGAAATAAAAACAAAAATAAACAAATGGGACCTAATGAAACTTCAAAGCTTTTGCAAAGCAAAGGAAACTACAAAGAAAACAAAAAGACAACCCTGAGAATGGGAGAAAATATTTGCAAACGAAGCAACGGACCAAGGATTAATCTCCAAAATATATAAACAGCTCATGCAGCTAAATATTAGAAAAACAAAGAACCCAATCAAAAAATGGGCAGAAGACCTAAATAGACATTTCTCCAAAGAAGACATACAGATGGCCAAGAAACACATGAAAAGTTGCTCAACATCACTAATTATTAGAGAAATGCAAATCAAAACTACAATGAGGTATCACCTCACACCAGTTAGAATGGGCATCATCAGAAAATCTACAAACAACAAATGCTGGAGAGGGTGTGGAGAAAAGGGAACCCTCTTGCACTGTTGGTGGGATGTAAATTGATACAGCCACTATGGAGAACAGTATGGAGGTTCCTTAAAAAACTAAAAATAGAATTCTCATATGACCCAGCAATCCCACTACCGGGCGTATACCCAGAGAAAACCATAATTCAAAAAGACACATGCACCCCAATGTTCATTGCAGCACTGTTTACAATAGCCAGGTCATGGAAGCAAGCTAAATGCCCATCGACAGATGAATGGATAAAGAAGATGTGGCACATAAATACAACGGAATATTACTCAGCCATAAGAAGGAATGAATTTGAGTCATTTGTAGAGACGTGGATGGATCTAGAGACTGTCATACCGAGTGAAGTAAATCAGAAAGAGAAAAACAAATATCGTATATTAATGCATAGATGTGGAACCTAGAAAATGGAACAGATGAACTGGTTTGCAGGGCAGAAATAGAGACACAGATGTAGAGGACAAATGGACACCAAGCGGGGAAAGTGGCAGGTGGGGGATGGTGAGGGGATGAATTGGGAGATTGGGATTGACATGTATATACTAATATGTATAAAATGGGTAAGTAATAAGAACCTTCTGTAGAAAAAAATAAATAAAATGAAATTCAAAAATTCAAAAAAAAAGAAAACCTAAAGAAGAAAAAGACATTGCAGGGGAAGAAGTAAAGGCACACTGTAGCTTCAGCTGGAGTTCAGCTCCACCCTGATCCGACAGGGAGCTCTGGAGTGGGAAGAATGGGGATGCTCGTCAACAACCTATAATTCACTAAGCAGCCCCCAGAACCACGAATGATGCGGCCTCAGATGCCAACAGCACCAAAGCTGGAACACTCTCGAAGGACATTTTTCTGGGGATGCTCGTCAACAACCTATAATTCACTAAGCAGCCCCCAGAACCACGAATGATGCAGCCTCAGATGCCAACAGCACCAAAGCTGGAACACTCTCGAAGGACATTTTTCTGGGGATGCTCGTCAACAACCTATAATTCACTAAGCAGCCCCCAGAACCACGAATGATGCAGCCTCGGATGCCAATAGCACCAAAGCTGGAACACTCTCGAAGGACATTTTTCTGGAGTAGAATGATGTGTGCGATCAGCAGTCAACACTCAGGGCAGCTGGTGATTACGTACAATGACCCCACGCAGGGAATCCGGAGGGGTGACAGAAGCAGTGTCCACTAGTGTTGGTCTGTCTGTACTGGGCAACTATTTCAGAAGGGTAACCATTTTTACAATAGTTTCCAATAAATCTCAAGGTTGCAATTCTTTCAAAGTAATGAACTTATGTTCATACTCCATGAATGGCTTCTGAAGAGAGACAGCAGGGTGATGGTAACCCAGCGTAGCCGGAAACTTCATTTTGCCAAAAGGACTTGACCCCAACTGCAAAATTAATGGAAGTGCTGCAGGGAAATTCGGAAGGAGCTGATCTACCTTGAGGAAGCAGTGACAAGTCACTGCTGTGAGGGGGTTTCTTTGCAGAGTCCGGATGGTTGTTCCCCTAGGGATTCCATTAACATAATTGAAGGGAGGATTTACTGTGTTCTGGTTATAAGTGGAATGAAAGGGGCTAATTAGAAGCTGCCCTTCTTGGGACATTAATTTAATCTTGAAATTCTTAAGAGCAGAGAGGGGACAGGCTTAAATGTTATACACAATATACGTCTCCAGTTCTCTTGAAGAGAGGGACCGTGGCTTCAGTCCATATGAATTAGTCATGAGTCCATAGTATATTTTTATGCATTTAAGTAGTGAGACTATTTCCCGTTTTTATCCATGATTGATACATCAGAAACATGACAAAATAAAGCAAAGAGTACCTATTTGGGAAATACATGGATTTTCCAGAATCATATAACGTTTTGGTCTTTCTTCTGTGACTTTGAGAATACACAATAGAATGTTTTCATATTAAAGGGTGTTCAGGCTAATCCCCCCTGATCATATGTGATTTCACGCATTTCTAAGCCAACATGTTAATTTAAAAAATATAGGTATTAGGGGCTTCCCTGGTGGCACAGTGGTTGAGAGTCCGCCTGCTGATGCAGGGGATGCGGGTTCGTGCCCCACTCCGGGAAGATCCCACATGCCGCGGAGCGGCTGGGCCCGTGAGCCGTGGCTGCTGGGCCTGCGCGTCCGGAGCCTGTGCTCCACAATGGAAGAGGCCACAGCAGTGAGAGGCCCATATATATATATATATATATAAAATATATAATATAAAATATATTAAAATTAAAAATATATTGATGGAGAAATCAAAAGCTTTACAGACAAGCAAAAGGTAAGGGAATTCAGCACCACCACACCAGCTCTACAACAAATGCTAAAGGAATCTCTCAAGTGGAAAAGAAAATGCTACAACTAGAAATAAGAAAATTATGAGTGGGAAAGGTCCCTGGTAAAAAATGATACAAATGAACTTATTCATAGAACAGAAACAGACTCAGATTTCAAAAACAAACTTATGGTTACCAAAGGGGAAATATGGGTGGGAGAGATAAATTGGGAGCTTGGGTCTAACATATACACACTACTATATATAAAATAGATAAACAACAGGGACCTACTGTACAGCACAGGGAACTCTACTCAATATTCTGTAATAACCTATATGGATAAAGAATTTGAAAAAGCATGAGTATATATAAATATATATATATATGTATATATATCTGAATCACTTTGCTGTATACCTGAAACTAACACATTGTAAATCAACTATACTCCAATAAAATAAATTTTTAAAAAATATGTACATAAAAGCTAAATTGTCCCCTGCTTCTTAAAAGGAAATATTTTTGCAGAAACACATCCATTTTATTAAACAAATACAGTTGGAACTAGTCTTCCTGACTCACGTTCAAGAGGAAAAAAGAAAGAAATCAGCATTAGATAGCATATCCAGCAAGAGGGAGACTCTTCTATGAAAGTACTGATGCAAACCAAGAAAAAGATTGCTTCTAATTTTATCATTTTCTGAAATGATAAGAATCAGATTGCTTGTCTCTACACAAATGACCCAGCTTCTCTCAGAAGTCTAGCTATAAAATGTTGAGTTATGGTATGTTCTTGCTAGGATGGGCTACTCTAGAAAAAATTCAGAGCAGCAGGGATGCACAAAAAGTGATGTCACAGGGTTGCAGAAAAAAACAATAATTTAGAAGAACTAACAGGAAAAGGATCAGACATAGGTGATGCTGAAAGATGTACGTTGAGGTGAAGTTCTGTGAAAAGAAGGAGTGAAAAAAACACCCAGGGAATGAATTGTTAAACTATTAAGTCTTCCTGAGATAAGCAACATTTTGATTTTAACAGGTGAATTTTAACTCCCTAGTAGCTGAAAATAACCTATGTTCTTTTTTTTTTTTTTTGCGGTATGCGGGCCTCTCACTGTTGTGGCCTCCCCCGTTGCGGAGCACAGGCTCCGGACGCGCAGGCTCAGCGGCCATAGCTCACGGGCCCAGCCGCTCTGCGGCATGTGGGATCCTCCCGGACCGGGGCACGAACCCGCGTCCCCTGCATCGGGAGGCGGACTCTCAACCACTGTGTCACCAGGGAAGCCCTAACCTATGTTCTTGACTCAGGTTTTGATGTAATCATATTTCTGATGAATCATATTTCTGCGTTTGTACTTAAGAAGTGTTATTGAGTGTGGCCGGCGTTTAGGGTAACATATAAATAAATAAATGGTCATGCTACCTTCGGGGATGGGTTTGGGCCCTGGCTCCCAGATGGCAGGCCTAAAAAGATGACTTCATCAGTCAATCAGCTGCACTTTATCAGGTATGGGGGTGAGAGGGAGGGAGCTTTGGGACGCAAACACCATAAGGAAACTCAGCGGAGACCTCCACATCCAACAGAGCATGCTTGCCATGAACTTTCCTGGTCTCCAGAATTGCTGTAGAGTTAAAATGGGCATCACACCTGTGATTGAAGAGAATAAAATCAAAACAAAAGGAGTTAGCACAGACATAGAGAGCAGACTGGTGGTTACCAAGGGGGAGAGAGTTGGGGGACGGACAGAGTGGGAGTCCGGGATTAGCAGAGGCAAACTAGTATATGTAGGATGGATAGACAACAAGGTCCTACTGTACAGCACAGGGAACTGTATCCAGTCTCCTGGGATAAACCATAATAGAAAAGAATATTTTAAAAAATTGTGTATAACTGAGTCACTTTGCTTCAATAAAGAAAAAAATGTATGTATCTGTCATGTATCTCTATGCTCAGCTAGGGGCAGTGCTTAAAATTTGCTTGTTTCTTTAAAAATATTTTTTTTAATTTATTTATTTTATTCTTTTTTTTTTTTTTTTTTTTTTTTTTTTTTCCCTGCGTTGGGTCTTCATTGCTGCACAGGGTCTTTCTCTAGTTGTGGCGAGCGGGGGCTACTCTGTTGTGGTGTGCGGGCTTCTCATTGCAGTGGCTTCTCTTGTCGCAGAGCACAGGCTCTAGGCACGCGGGCTCCAGTAGTTGTGACATGTGGGCTCAGTAGTTGTGGCACACAGGCTCAGTAGTTGTGGCTCGCAGGCTCTAGAGCACAGGCTCAGTACTTGTGGTGCACAGGCTTAGTTGCTCCGTGGCATGTGGGATCTTCCCGGACCAGGGATAGAGCCCTTGTCCCCTGCATTGGCAGGTGGACTCTTATTAAGCGCTGTGCCACCAGGGAAGCCCCTAAAACTTGTTATATAAATGTGTGAACCAGTAAATGAATAGTTAAAAGAGTATACAGCAGCAGAGGGCACTTTAAAAAGCTCTGTTCAGGGATGCATTTTCAAATCTTTGCCAGTCAGAAGCCTCGGCCACAGAGTAATAGCTACACTTTATTGAAGAGCTACATTGTACCAAGCATTTTAGCTTCATTAAGTCAAATTCTTACAACAGCCCCCCAAATTAGGTGGAATTCAGTCCATTGGCCAAGAATCCACAGCTAGTAAGTGCCAGCATTCGCCTTGGAACCCAAGACTAACTGGCTGTTAAATCTGGGGGATTATAATTCATCCCTGTTTCTTTGGGGAGATAACCCAGAAAATAATTTATATAAAAACAGATTCCTACATACTCAAATCATCATCTCCACATATGAGGAAATCCTAAGTCAGCTCTAAGGAATCGATGGGCATTTTTTTTCTTTCAATCCCAGCACCTCTTCTGACCGACATTTTTATGACCTTGTTATTACAGGTTACATTTTGTGCGATAAAACTAGATGGGTATTTAAAAGTATAGGCGTTTAAAGGTCCAACTCTCTTTTCTCAACGGTAAACAGTAATGCCTTTCATGACAATAGTGACAAGGAGATTAATTAGCCTCTGCGTTTGTAAAATATTTTGTGCTTCTGGCGCCGGATTCTTTTCCTTCGGTGTGTTCCAGTGGAGAGCAGAAAAAATGATGAACTCTGGGAACAATGCCTGGAATATTATTAAATTACCCTTGTCCTGTTCACTGATTTGCAACCTGTGGGGCTTCAGACCTTCAGCGCATTTGTGTTCCAGTGATATTCCCAAACTTCCACCATTGTATCCGTTTCCCTCCGATTTAAAATGTCCATTCGTGTTAAAGTAAGGTTTCTTTGAAATATGGCATGAGCTGTAATCACCATGATGGCTCATTTTGCTTCTGAGTAAATTTAGGAACTCACACAGGACATAATAAATGAAGTTGGAAGTTAAAATTATGATATCTGAAATTATTCCATTTGTATTTTTAAGAGGGTGGTTATAATTTATTTCATATTTACCTAATTTTGTCATTATTCATTGGATTCTTTCATCTCACCCTTATTTTGTTGGACTTTATTTCCTATTAGAGGCACTGGAATCATGAAATAATTCACACCACAGGTAATAATGAGAAGTTAATATGCTCCAAAAAACTATCTTTATTTCTTCTGAAGTTATACCCAAAGATATGTACTATGTGCCACCAGGCAACAAAGTCGGAAAACTACTTTCCTCCAGACACACAATACACAACTTTGACTAGCTATTGGAGTTTCATGGTAAAACAAAACAAAACAAAACAAAAACAGCCCAGTGGGTTCCATACCACTGTTAAAATGCACCATGGTTGCTCTGGTTTTTAGGGTGGTTTTTCTTCTCATCTTATTTCACTGTGAGCACATTACACTAACATGAATAATATATGTGGTTAACAGATTTATACAGGAAACTGAAGATCTATGTTTACCCACAAAGTATCTCAGAGGGATTCAATGAAAACCTGAATAATTTAATTTTTTAAAATTAAAATTCCAGGGCTTCCCTGGTGGCGCAGTGGTTGAGAGTCCGCCTGCCGATGCAGGGGACACGGGCTCGTGCCCCGGTCCGGGAGGATCCCGCATGCCGCGGAGCGGCTGGGCCCGTGAGCCGTGGCCGCTGAGCCTGTGCTCCGCGGCGGGAGAGGCCACAACAGTGAGAGGCCCACGTACCGCAAAA
>NW_006775372.1:501556-543979 GCF_000442215.2 Lipotes vexillifer
CAAAAAAAAAAAAAAAAAAAAAAAAAAAAAAAAAAAAAAAAAAAAAATTAAAATTCCATTGATCAATCAGCTTCAGTTTTTATAGGAAGAGCAGGATACATGCTTGTTTCTTTACCTTTATTTCTTTACCTTTATTTCAAAGTCATGAGTGGATTCTCAAGTATTTTCCAAAGATGATCAGTGTGGCTATTTTTAGCATTATCATGAACTCGTACATGCAACAAAATTTGTATTTTAATACATTAAAACTGCTATCCTTATTAATGGTCAGAGTGTGTCATCTTTAGCCAGTGGGAGCCCATTCAAGGTGGCTCTAGAATCCTTCTGACACCGTCCTAGAAGTCTTAGACAGTTTTTCTTTCTAGTAACTGCACAATTGGTGAAGGAAATTCTCCTTTATAGATCAATTCCAAGTGAAAAGTTAAGAAAGATGGGCATAAGGAAAGTATCCTTATTTTTCAGCCCCTTATGAACAAATAGATCTCGGCAGTGATCATCAAGGTCTTGTAACAACCCCCAAAAGAGAGACAACCATGCCTTTTGTTGATCCTGGTGGAAGAACTCAGTACCATTAATGAAGCAGTCTTGCTAAATTCAAGCTAGTCTTGAAACTGATCAACATTCTAGACCCTGCCATGCAGTTGCAACATAGGTTCAGCCTACCTGATGGGAAGCTCTGGGGCTAGAATGGCCAATCAGAGTTCTCCCAAATTGAAGTAAGTGGCTACCTGCTTTTATCCCTACACCAACCAATCATGGATCAAGGTCCACCCCTTGGGGAGAGGTACAGACTGGAGGGTAGGCAATGCCTTGCAGTCTAGGGTAGTTCTCAGGAAGGGAGTCTAGGAGCCGCCAGCAGCCAAAATTTCCAGCAAAGAAGGATGAGTATGCCACTCTGAAGACGGGATGCTTTAGGAGCAGAGCATCGCCTCTTCCACCAGTCCATAGTAAGTTCTCCATATCAAGCTCTCCCAAGTCTTTGAGATTCTCCTTAATAAATCTCATTGCCAATCACTCCCTGGCAACCATTCCAGGCCAATTTAAGGATATTCTGAAAGCCACATTTATAGTGTATAAGATGAGAATTCCAAAGGAATATTAATGAAAGCAAAGAAAACATGAGCTTGGGGAGTGATTTTTCAGGTTCATAGGCTTTGCAGTAGAGTATAAGTTAATAGTTACCTCTTCTCTGTGGTGTATCTCCAGTCTGATATGACTCTGATTTTTCTTTCTTACCTTTAATCTGGAAGGTTTTCAACTGTGCATCATCTTTTCCCCTTCATCACCCTCCAGGTATCCGTGACCAGGAAGGCAAAGTTGACTGTGAAAATACTAAAGAAAAAGTGAATATTATTGTCATTGTATGTTAAATTACAATATACAACCTTATGTTTCTAGACCCACGATCCTGTAACTGTACTCTAAGCTGTTCAGAATAGTGGCAATATACATTTCCAAAAACATATTTTTAATGCAATTTCATTCTTTTGTTATATAAACATAGACATTGTCAAAAAATCCATATTGCACCAAAAAGCACAAAGGAAAAAAAAATAACCTGCCTACCTAAAGATAACTATTCTTTTCTTTTAAAAGAGATATCTATTCTTAACATTTTGTTTTTTATACTGCCAATCATTCTCTGCAAGTAGAAATACATACTATATGATGTTTTACCATAATTGCATGCTGTACACATTTTTTGAAATAAGCATTTTTTTCAATTGATACTATAAACAATTTCCTCTTTGCTATGAAATATTTTTCTGTCCAACCATAGTAATTGATGGAATATATATATATGGATATACTACAAATAATTTATCCAGCAATCTATTGCTGTCTATTTAGAAAGTTGAACTATCCTTTTTATAAGTTATAAAATGTGGTGGGGCTGGTGGTGAATATTCTCATTAAAAACCTTCACACTCTCTCCATCATTTCCTAAAGGAAATTCCTAAAATAAATATATCATCCCTTTTTTTTTTTTAATGAAAAATTACGTTGATGATTCTTCCAGAAAGGGAAAACAACAAATCTCACCAAACCTGAACTGGCTCTCATCTACAAGTCTTAGGGAAATAGATGCTTAAAAAATTGTGATGTATTAGCAAACACACCAGATTTTGATTATTTTGAATGACAGCAATATATATTATTTTCTTTTATTATTTCATGGATGTGTGGAGAAAATTAATATGTAAAAATGGATGTAAGGCATTCACAGTCAAATTTTCCTGTGAACGTCTAAAAGGTTAAAGACCACTTGCTATGTATGAGTTTGTCTGTAACAGGAAATTAACTACTCATGCAATTAAGGCCTCTGCTTGGAGTTCTCCATCTGACCTTGAAGCGCTAATAAGACAAAATTACCCAAATCCAGGAAAGGAATTAAGAAATGTAAAATGTTAATTAAATTCAGAAACAGAATTAATAAGAAAACCAATGTGAAATGGAAATTAAACAAGGGGAAATAAATACATATATATCTGTTTAGACAGCAGGAAAAAAGAATCCGAAAAAAGTACAGAATTAAAAATAGATCTTTAAAAGGTCTTCGAGTGATTTGCCCACCTTTAACAGATTCAGTGATGGTTTCTGAGAAAGTAAATAGGCATCCAATTTCAATAATCTGTGGATGTTTCCTTCACAAAACCAAAGTCCCACAATCACGTCTAATTGAAACAGAAAATCAATTTATTTTAAGATGTCACTGAAATGCCTTTTTTGGTTGGAATTTGGTAGCTAGGACTATGGAATAATCCTTAACTTCCTTTCCAAGAAGGGGAATCATAATTCAAATTAAACAGAAGAATAGAGGCAAGATCTACTATAGAGGCAAGATCTACTATATTAACTTCTCAAGGAAATCTAATCCCTGATAACAGTTCTGTAAACGCTCCAGGCAATTTGGGTTTTGACAAAAATTCAGTGGTTTAGGGATCCTTCCAAATTGGCAATGGGCATTGCAGAGAAATGGCATTTACTGAGGGTTTCCTGATAATTATCTTGTGCCACCACCTTTACCCCTTTTAACCCAAATCTGTTTTTAACATTCTGGATTGTTCTTTTTTTTTAATTATTAGTGCTTTCAACACATGGTGGGCAGGAAGAAAATGCAATTACATTTTCCTACTACCATATATTTCTGATGAAAAATATTACTGAAGAGGACAATGGATTATGTTTTTTATATTTAACATTTGATAATGTTACTAAGATCCATCCCTGTGATGATAGAGCTGTATCAATATTTCTTAATAAATGTTGTGTCTTTTCAGTATGTACTTGTTTTAATTTTTACTTTGATTTTGTTTTAATTTTTACTTTGATTTCCTACGTTCTGACTTTTAATACTTAAGTGTTTGTTAACAATTTAAATACGATTTCCTGATGAAAAAATCATATGTCGGGAAATCGTATTTAAAGTATGAAATTTTGGTGTTTCCCTTGTTCTTCGAGGTCATCGGATATGTGTGTCAGACAGCTGTCTCACCTCAAGAATTTGTGTTCTCTGTTTATTTTGTCCTATTTCTTCTTCTTTCCCTTTGAGATGCCAGTTACAGGTGTGGTTACTGCTTCACAGGTAATGGTACTGTAAGCACACCTAGTAATCAAAGTGGAAAAGGATTATAATTAATGAGATTGATGAAGCTGGGTCCAAGAAAATATTTCAGAAAAAGAAAATGAGATTTAGAGAGTCAATGGTATAAACCTTGTCTTTTTTTGGATGCATCTGAGTAACTATACCCCAGACACAAGCTCTGTAGCCCAGGTGAGTAGAAGGTGAGTGGACAATTCAGATACATATAAGAAAATACATATTTATATTTATATATAAACATTATATAGAATATATATAGCAATAGCAATGGAATATCTATATAGATATGGTATCTATGTAGCAGTGATATCTATCTATATTTAGAGCAATTGCATATACATATATGTTATATGTATACATGTTCAAATATATACAAATATATGTGTATATTTATTTATTATTTTTTAAAATATTTAATTAATTAATTTTTCACTGCGCTGGTCTTCGTTGCTGCATGCGGACTTTCTCTAGCTGCAGCGAGTGGGGGCTACTCTTCCTTGTGGTGAGTGGGCTTTTCATTGCAGTGGCTTCTCTTGTTGTGGAGCACAGGCTCTAGGCACGCGGGCTTCAGTAGTTGTGGCGTGCGGGCTCAGTAGTTGTGGCGTGCAGGCTCAGTAGCTGTGACACACGGGCTGAGTTGCTCCACGGCATGTGGGATCTTCCCAGACCAGGGCTCGACCCGTGTCCCCTGCACTGGCAGGCTGATTCTTAACCACTGCACCACCAGGGAAGTCCCTATCTGTATATTTATAATGTATATTTGTATATGTGTGTGTGTATGTATATATATATATATATATTTCATCATGACATCATGATGTGTTTCCTTCAGAAAGTATAAATATATAAGCATAATCCATTTTTTATTCTCAAGTGGTATATATGTTCCTTTTCCTATTGAATCCATCCATTCGAAGCCCTCTCGGTGAGCTTAGGCATACTCTATCTTCTTAAGGATCATGAACAGATCTGTCCATTTGAGACAGAAAAGAGGTGTAGTCTGAAGGATGTCCTGTGGATTCATCATCTTGGATCATTCGGGGACATAGTCTGGAGAGGTAGGAATAATATGGGTTCATTGGAAGCTGTCACTCTCTAGGGAAGGTCGTGATGGGGTAAGGGTATAATGTACATCCATGCTTTCTAAAGTGTATTATGACTCAGAACAGTCGTTTAATGAGATTCTCTGGCGGAAGAAAGTGAGGGTAGGTTCTGGGGTCAAATAAGGTTTATAGATTTGCAAATATACATTAGAATATATTAAACTCTCCTAAATATCCTCCATGAAAGATCCTGCTTTTCCAGCGCCCACACACTTATGTAAATGGAATTTTCTCCTCCCTACTAAATATGGGCAGAACTTTTTGAGAAATACAGTTAGAAAATTTAAAAATTACTGAACAGTAATTACTTTTATCATTGAGAATAAAAATACAATACAACCTTTGTCTTCAGTGTTCTCATCTGTACATTAAGTCGGTTGGATACAACCGTTTCTAAGATTCCTTTCACATTGGAAGATTTATATCTGATGACAATAATTACCTGATTTGACTCGAGTTATCTTTTCTGCAACATAACAGTCCTTTGCCGTACTTTATCTTTTTTCCATTATGCAGATTTGTTTTCGATAATAGGATGTGTTATCTGGAAATACCTGTATGTTATATACAATATACCCTATTTCCATATGGCCTTACCGTCCTCCAATTTAGTAAGAACACAAAGAAATGCGTCCTTTAGAATATCTTCAGTTGAATTTTGAAATCTATCCATTAATGCTAATTTTTCCAGCTGCAATTCATACATCATGAACACACTCATATATAGAGGGGTCTTGAAAAGATACAAGACTTTGAAATCTCCCATCCTTCTGGAAGTTGCCAAAAGAACATTGTCTTTAGTTTCAAATTTGCTTCTCTCCTGGAAAAAGAAAACTGCTGACAAAATGAAAGTCTAATTAACTCTCAGGTTTGTAGGAGACATGTGTGAAATTTTAAAAAATGTGAAAGGTGGCACTTTTCTGTCTTCATTTATAACATGTCCTGTCATCCACCTGCAAGGTTAGGCATTTCTAAATGTCTCACCTGGAAAATCCACGTCGGCTGTCACAAAAGTAGGCAATGCTGCTCAAGGTCATTTTAAGTGGAAGGAGTGGATGAAGTTGAAAATGCTTCTTACAAAAATGCAGAAAACAATTGGTTCTACCACATTCTTTAGTCCACTGCAAGCAAATTCATTGAGATTGGTGTAATATGCAGCTGAACTACAAAGCAATCTAGCAATCGCAGTGTTTCTAAAAGGTTTGGACGAACATGTAAGGAAAGATATCAGAGGCAACCATCCATTACAGGAAAGCATTAATATCCCAGATCTATATGCAAGTGGTGTATCGTCTGATCTATAGCAAGACTGACGGTTTAATACCAAGGGGTAAAGAAGGAGTGGTGATGAAATCAGGATCTCAAAGGGGTACCAGCATTGCCGAGTTCATCACAGCCCTATTCACAATAGCCAAGACGTGGAAACAACCGAAGTGTCTGTGGATGGATGGATGGATAAAGCAAAGATGAGATAGTTAGGTTGATTGATAGGTAGATACAAAGATAGACAAGACAGACACTTAGAAACATCGATAGATATAGATGATAGATGATAGATAGATAATAGATAGACACACACACAATGGAATATTACCGGGTCTTTAAAAATAAGTAAATTCTGATATTTTTGACAACATTGAGGGACGATGAGAACGTTATGCTAAGTGAAATAAGCCAGATACAGAAAAACAAATACTGCATGATCTCACTTACATGTGGAATCTAAAAAAAAAATTGAGCCACAGAGAGAAGCAGAGAGTATAATGGTGGTTTCCAGGGGCTGGGGGCTGGTAGAAATGGGAAGATACTGGTCAAGGGATAAAAAGTTCCAGTTACGCAAGGGAAATATGTTCTAGCAAATCTCATGTACAGCATGGCGGCTATAATGAATACTTCACTGTGTACTTGAAATTTACCAAAAGAGTAGATCTCCAGGGTTTTACCACACATGAAAACACCGTAACTAAGTGAGGTGATGGATACATTAATTAGATTGATTGTGGTAATCATTTCAAATGGAGACGTATCTCAGATCATCATGTTGTACACATTAAACACATAGAATTTTTATGGGTCAATTATACCTCCGTGAAGCTAGAAAAAAAGAAATGGGAAATTGCACCAGACTATACTAGCAGGATATGTTTGTCACAGAATTACATCCAAATCAATACAGTGGGAGATTAATGACAAAGTACTCACACTCTGTCTTTTTTTTTTTTTTTTAATATATTTATTTATTTATTTATGGTTGCATTGGGTCTTCGTTGCGGTGCGCGGGCTTCTCATTGCAGTGGCTTCTCTTGTTGCACAGCACAGGCTCTAGGCGCGCGGGCTTCAGTAGTTGTGGCGCACAGGCTTAGTTGCTCCGCGGCATGTGGGATCTTCCTGGACCAGCGCTCGAACCCACGTGCCCTGCATCGGCAGGCGGACTCTCAACCACTGCGCCACCAGGGAAGTCCCCACACTCTGTCTTAAAAGTTGCATAAAGAAAAGTCCTGGCAAGCAGAACACATGGTATTTTCTAGAATTATCAGGAGTTCGAGGTATGATCGTTTGCCTTCTTTAAAGGCATCAAGAAGCATCAGTTCCATAGTTTGGATATTCCATTAAGTTCCAGAGTGACGTCAGCAAACTCATGAAGCTCTAGGCGTCTCAGTATCATAAGTATAATTTGCCAGTTCCTCCATCAAATTGTGAGTCCTGCTTTAGAGTATGAAAACCCTAGAGTGTCATCTCACCCAGATTTACTATTCTCATGGACATTTGATATGAAAAACACTGAGTCCCAGTGGAATTATTTGATCAAAGCAGACCTGGTATCCCAACGTTCATCTCCCAACTTTGAACCCTAGGCTCCTTCTGAAACGTCATTCTACCTCTAAGCTTCCATATTTTGTGTAAATGTACATCCTTCTCTTGTAGAAATCCCCCTCTCAACCACTGCCACCAGGGAAGTCCCCACACTCTGTCTTAAAAGTTGCATAAAGAAAAGTCCTGGCAAGCAGAACACATGGTATTTTCTAGAATTATCAGGAGTTCGAGGTATGATCGTTTGCCTTCTTTAAAGGCATCAAGAAGCATCAGTTCCATAGTTTGGATATTCCATTAAGTTCCAGAGTGACGTCAGCAAACTCATGAAGCTCTAGGCGTCTCAGTATCATAAGTATAATTTGCCAGTTCCTCCATCAAATTGTGAGTCCTGCTTTAGAGTATGAAAACCCTAGAGTGTCATCTCACCCAGATTTACTATTCTCATGGACATTTGATATGAAAAACACTGAGTCCCAGTGGAATTATTTGATCAAAGCAGACCTGGTATCCCAACGTTCATCTCCCAACTTTGAACCCTAGGCTCCTTCTGAAACGTCATTCTACCTCTAAGCTTCCATATTTTGTGTAAATGTACATCCTTCTCTTGTAGAAATCCCCCTTTCCCTTTACATCAGTTCACGTGTTCATGTTTAGATCCATGGAAGTGTTGGGTCAATGCCCCTGCCTTGGACTTTTCTCTGTCTCATGCTTGACTCAGAACAGTTCACTCAGTGACTTCAACCTAATCCTCTGTGATGTCCCCTTATCCATCCATCTCTCAGAACGTAAGTGTATGTTTGACTCTCGTTGATCAGTGAATATTTTATCATCCAAGTTACATGAGAAAGTACTTATGGAATATTCCATGATCTGTCCCATTTTTTCCACTTCCTTGCCATGAATTGTGTATCCACAACCTTGTCATGTAAGGGTGAAAAAAAGGCCAGCACTGGTAGAATTATCCTTGAGTTCCAGTGGTATGCCACTGCCATCTCTCGCCTGGGCTCCAGGAGAAATACAGAAAGGACATACTGGAAACAAGCTACAAACATGACCCTAGTTACAAGCTGGAGCAGAGTGGCTCAGACTAGCCCGTGTCGACCATCCTTTTCAGAATTCAGAAGTGAGGTCAGGTTGAAAAACTGATAGCAAAGGTGACAAATAGAGTGGCCATAAATGTTTTTGGAAGTAATTTACACATATTTTCAAGGAGTGGCCTTTACTCTTAGTACCTTGCATAGAACATCAACCTGCACTTTTGCCCTAATAAGTGGCCACTTCAAGGCAAGAGAGCACATCAGTGACCAGGATCTACGATTGCGTTTCCAGGAAATCTTACAAGCGAAATTAATGCATGTGTAATCTATCTCAAGTCTTCTTAATGCTCCAGTGTGTGTCAACAATTTTAGCTTTGGCCTTTATAGAAATCAGGTCTTAGAAAAGAGAAAACGCTTATGCATTCTCCGTGTCACAGGCAGTAAATTGATGTAAGTAGCTTACCTAATGGGAATACTTTTCATGATTTCAGAATTGGGGCCAGCAATGGCTGTCATACTAATGTTCCATTTTCCTTCTATTACTTGCCAGCTGTTGCTTTTAAGTTCTTAAAGAAAATATCACTAGGTAGTCTGAAACATTATCTGAGAAAGCAAGTATTAGACTATAGCATCCCCTCCTCAATTTTCCCTGGACTTAATCCCCTTTTCCAAAAGACTGCTCTTAAGACAGAGGCTAAACTCTCCCTGGATCCACCCTCCATGTAAGTCCATCTTTAATTGGGCAAAGTCTTCCAGTCAAGGACTCAGTCCTTTAATCTACTTCGGAAGGCAAGATCTGTCAACGTGAGAAAGAAAAATAGGATTTCTCCAAATGCATCAAAGGAATATCTAATTTAACTCACTGACCATTTAAATCATCCAAACCATGCATTTCTGAATGGCATGAGCTTCTCTTTTTCAAGAGGATACGAAAACGGTCCTTGAAAAATCTGCAAAAGAATGATTTACCAACCTGCATTCCAAGGATGTTTGGATAGCTATGTCACAACTTTAAGAAATATTCTCCTCAGACAGAAAGAAGGCACCTATCCCAGGACTAGCAAGAAGTTAGTGATGCATGATGTTCAGTTGAACATCAACCTGGGCATACAATGCTTCAGCTACTAGTCTATGAAGAAGACCAAAATTGACACCAAAGTCCAGCTTGATTTCTCTATTACATGGGTACTACTCAGAAGCCACTGAAAATCATACTTCAGTGTTAACTTACTACTTGCTAACAACTGAAAGAGTAATTAGGGCATAAAGCAGACCAGCGCAGGTGTGAGAGCTAAGGGTCATTTTTGAGGACCAACTGTCAGCTATTCAACAGATTTAAATTATCCACCTGAACGATTTCACTTTAAATCATGTCTTAACTACAAGGACAACATCACTGATAAGACTGCCCTTTGAATGGAAACTTGCAAACCACAAAATCATATTTGGGGACTAGTAGGGATATACGCTTCACACCAGGGAGAGGTTAGAATAAACAGGGAAACCTGGGATGAACCAGAGTGTGGAAATGAGGTAGGGAGTACAGAAGTGAAAGGTATGAGTTGGTTAAGAATACCAGCTGGTCTAAGGGGGTACAGCCTGGTAGATTGATTATAATCTTGGTCATGCTTTTTCATCCTTTTCTGGATCCATGTCCTTTCAATATATATTCCTTCTATAAGGAGGTGGAGTCTATTTCCCCTCCTGTCTCCTGAATCTTTGCTGTTCCTTGTTCCATCCAGGCCATCGTAGACAAGGAATCCCTCAAGCAACCGCGAGCCAGCCTCCAGGAGGAAAGACAAGTGTCTGATGTGGACTGGCCAAAGCCAGGAGGCAACTCAGCCCAGCCTAGAACTGGAAGAACCAGGAAGATGAATGCTCCCTGAAGGAATCACTCAAAGAAAGGGCAAACTAAATGATAATCGTTGCTGTTTTAACAGCAGCAGGTTAAGAAACACCACCGATGGACGTTTGGCTAGGCAAATTTCATCAAACAAGGAAGAGTATTAGGCAATGGTCGTGTTAAAATGAAAGTATAAAGTATTGGGAATTCAGTTAGTAATGTCAGAAAGTGGGCGACTGCATGGAGGAGATATCAGTTCAACCTCTGGTCTTGGGAAAATGTCTTTTTCACTTTCACAGTGTCTGAGCCAGGAGGGCATTGTTTCTACCTGCTCCTCAATAGAAAGGATCGTAGACACTGTAATTCCCAAGAGATTCTTCTTCAAGAGAAAATTCTTAATACCTTTATCTTCACTCTACAGGGGCATCCTTCAATTTATAAAGTCAAATATGCCACCTGCCATCACTGTAAAAATATAATCGTTTGGACATTTTAATACGTGAGGTTACAAAGGACTGAATGCTTTCCTAAGATAGGAAGTTTGAATAAAACCTATTAATGTAACTTTATAGAGACTTGAATGAGCAGGGATGACAAAATAGTCTGGGAAATGGAAGGGTCTATTGTGGGAAACTTGAGCCTCTTTCTTCTATATTGCTCAGTCATATAATACTACGAACGAAGGGAAAGGTTTCCATTATTGGACCTTCAATATTCATTTGTTGGACCTTACCTAACGTCATAAATATAAAAGACTTCACGGTAGATTCACAGGTATGAATTTATGTATAAGTACATAACTACGTATGTGAGTGTGCCCCAAAGGGACTGTGCGTTTCTCACTAACTCCTTTTTTTAATTAATTTTTTTGGAGTATAGTTGTTTTACAATGTTGTGTTAGTTTCTGCTGTACAGTAAAGTGAATCACTTATATGTATATATGTATCTCTTCTTTTTTAGAATTCTTTCCCATTTAGGTCACCACAGAGCATGGAGTAGAGTTTCCTGTGCTATACAGAAGGTTCTCATTAGTTATCTATTTTATACACAGTAGTGTATATATGTCAATCCCAATCTCCCAGTTCACCCCACCCTTGGTAACCATAAGTTTGCTCTCTACACCTGTGACTCTATTATTGCTTTGCAAATAAGTTCATCTGTACCATTTTTCTAGATTCCACATATAAACGATATTATACAATATTTTTCTCTTTCTGACTTACTTCACTCTGTATGACAGTCTCTAGGTCTATCCACGTCTCCCCACTAACTCTTTTTTTTTAAGTTCTTAGTTTTAGTTATTTATTTATTTTTGGCTGCATTGGGTCTTTGTTGCTGTGCGTGGGCTTTCTCTAGTTGCGGCGAGCGGGGCCTACACTTCATTGCGGTGTGTGGGGTTCTCACTGCGGTGGCTTCTTGTTGCAGAGCACAGGCTCTAGGCTCACGGGCCTAATTAGTTGTGGCATGTGGGCTCTAGAGCACACGGCTCAGGAGTTGTGGCGCACGGGCTTAGTTGTTCCACGGCATGTGGGATCTTCCCAGACCAGGGCTCAAACCCGTGTCCCCTGCATTGGCAGCTGGATTCTTAACCACTGCGCCACCAGGGAAATCCTTCTCTGCTCACTCTTAACAGC
The DNA here is from genome assembly GCF_000442215.2 of Lipotes vexillifer. Taxonomy (NCBI): domain Eukaryota; kingdom Metazoa; phylum Chordata; class Mammalia; order Artiodactyla; family Lipotidae; genus Lipotes; species Lipotes vexillifer. Next base: position 513,592 of record NW_006775372.1, read on the forward strand.
AGGTTTTTGCTACACATACTTATCTGGGACAGAGCAAGAGAGTTGCTATATATCCTCTATGAGGTATTCAGGCTCACGCAGGTACTATGTAGCCTCATACCAAAGGCAGGAGTATGGGATGATACCTAACAGAAATTCTCCAAAGCATCCCTGGTCTTCACACACTGTGAAGCAACTGCCCTCTAAAGGCTGTAGGAAGAGCCTCAGTACAAAGAGAGGTCTCTCAAAAATAGAAATATAGGAGTAGGACTAGGAAACAAAGGGAAAGAAAACAAAGGGAAAATCCTTAGCAAACCGAAAAGCTGGCTGATGCTGGGCAGTAAACAAGAGAGACCACCCATGGAATGAAATCATGCCAGGGCTCAGCTGTAATTGATGCTGAAAAGAAAGCCTGGAGCATGCTTTCAAAATGCTTGAAGCCATTAGTAAATTAAATCCAACCAAAGCTTCAAAAAGCATAAATTTAGCTAAACTAGAGGTCATATTGGCATGGCCCCATACTCCAAGGGCTTGATAGAAAAAAAAAAAAAAAGGTGTGTTTTTCCCCTGGAGTAAAAGATTATGTATTTCACACTCTACTATTCTTTTATACAAAATAACGGATATGCAAAATAAAGATCACAAGACATCCAAAGAAATAAAAATGGGTAACTTGTGCTTAAAAGAGAAAATAGTCAATGAAAACAGACACACAGATGGTCCAGATGTTAAAGTTATCAGACAGGGTATTTAAAATAGCTAAGATAGAAAGAGAGAGAAAGAGAGGTGGGGGGAGATGATAGATGGATGGATGGATAGATAGATAGATAGATAGATAGATAGATAGATAGATAGAACTAATGTAGAACACAAACAAAAGAATGAAACTAGACAAACAGGAAAATAAACAAATAGGGCCTAATCAAATTTAAAAGCTTTTGCACAGCAAAGGAAATCACAAATAAAAAGAAATGACAACCTATCATTCGGAAGAAAAAATTTGCAGACGATGAGACCAAGAAGGGCTTTATTTTGAAAACATACAAACAGTTCATACAGCTCAATATCAAAAAACCCAAACAACCCAATCCAAAAATGGGCAGAAGACCTAAATAGACATTTCTCCAAAAAAGACATACAGATGGCCAAAAGGGTAATGAAATGAGGCTCAACACTGCTAACCATTAGAGAAATGCAAATTAAAACTACAATGAGTTACCACATCATACCAGTCAGAGTGGTCATCATCAAAAAAATCTACAAATAAGAAATGCTGGAGAGGGTGTGGAGAAAAGGGAACCCTCCTACACTGTTGGTGGGAATGTAAATCGGTGCAGCCACTGTGGAGAACAGTATGGAGCTTCCTCAAAAAAGTAAAAATAAGGCTTCCCTGGTGGTGCAGTGGTTAAGAAACCGCCTGCCAATGCAGGGGACATGGGTTTGAGCCCTGGTCTGGGAAGATCCCACATGCCATGGAGCAACGAAGCCCGTGCGCCACAACTACTGAGCCTGTGCTCTAGAGCCGACAAGCCACAACTACTGAGCCCACACACCTAGAGCCCACGCTCCGCAACAAGAGAAGCCACCACAATGAGAAGCCTGCACACTGCTACAAAGAGTAGCCCCCGCTCGCCGCAACTAGAGAAAGCCTGCGCGCAGCAACGAAGACCCAACGCAGCCATAAATAAATTAATTAAGTAAAAAAAAAAACTAAACTAAAAATAGAGTTACCATATGATACAGCAATTCCACTCCTGGACATATACCTGGAAAAGATGAAAAGATGAATTTGAAAAGATACATGCACCCCTATGTTCACAGCAGCACTATTTACAACAGCCAAGACATGAAAGCAACCTAAATGTCCATTGACATATGAATGCGTAAAGAAGATGTGGTGTGTGTTGTGTGTGTGTGTGTGTGTGTGTGTGTGTGTGTGTGTGTGTGTGTAATGGAATACTACTCAGCCATAAAAAAGAATGAAATAATGATATTTGCAGCAACATGGATGGACCTGGAGATTACCATATTAAGTGAAATAAGTCAGACAGAGAAAGACAAGTATTGTATGATATCACTTATATGTGGACTCTAAAAAAAGGATACAAATGAACTTATTTGCAAAACAGAAATACACTCACAGACATAGAACACAAACTTATGGTTACCAAAGGGGAAGAGTGGGGAGGGATAAATTAGGAGTTTGAATTAGCAGATACACACCACTATATATAAAATAGATAAACAAGGGAATTCTCTTGTGGTCCAGTGGTTAGGACATGGTGCTTTCACTGCTGGGGGCCCAGGTTCAATACTTAGTCAGGGAACTAAGATTCCACAAGCTGCGTGGCATGGGCAAAACAAAAAAAATAAAGATAAACAATAAGGGTTTACTATATAGCACAGGGAACTATATTCAACATCTTGTAATAACCTATAATGAAAAAAGAATCTGAAAATGGATATATAGACATATAGAAAATCAACTATATTTCAATTTTTTTAAAAAGTAGGTATTTTGGTAAAGATATGGAAATTATAGAAAGCCACCAAAAAGAAATACTGGACATTAAAAACTATGGTATGAAAGATGACATATTCACTGGATTCACTCCACGGGAGACTGGAATAGCAAAAGAAAAAGTATATGTACCTTTGACATAGACCAGAAAAGTATCCAAACTGGTCAACAAAAACTTTAAATAAAAGAGTGGAAAACAAACCAAATAGAGCATCTGACATCTGATGGACAACATCAAATGCTATAACATATGTATAATTGGTATTTCAGAAAGAGACGAGACATGAGAAGGGGCAGAATAAATACTTGAAAGCAAAATGGCCAAAAAATTTCTAAAGCTGATAAAATACATCACCCAAATAAGGCAAGAAGCTTGACAATCACCAAGCAGAATACATACATAGAAAACTATATTGGCTACTGCATAGTCACACTGTTGAAAATCAAAGATAAACCTCAAAGCAGCCAGAGAATAAAGACACATTATATTCAGGGAAACAATGAGAAGAATGCAATGTAACAATTCCATTTATACAAGGGAGCCTGGAAGACAAAAGAATAAAAACTATAAATTGCTGAAAGAATTGCTCTCTTACAGACTTGCAATAAAAAAGATGTTAATGGTGGAAGTTTGAAATGTAGGAAATAATGCTGTTCTAAATGGAAAAAAAGGAAAAAATGCACTCACATTTAGTAGCACAGAGCAAACAAATATTCAGTAAAAATATGGAGGATTTGAACTATGTGATCAATAAAATATACCTAATTGACATTCTTGTAACAGTACATCCAGGAACTTTATTTTTTGCTTAAACATCTTTATTGGAGTATAATTGCTTTACAATGTTGTGTCAGTTGCTGCTGTATAACAAAGTAAATCAGCTATATGTATACATATATCCCCATATCCCCTCCCTCTTGCGTCTCCCTCCCACACTCCCTATCCCACCCCTCTAGGTGGTCACAAAGCACCGAGCTGATCTCCCTGTGCTATGTGGCTGCTTCCCACTAGCTATCTCTTTTACATTTGGTAGTGTATATATGTCCATGCCACTCTCTCACTTTGTCCCAGCTTACCCTTCCCCCTCCCCGTGTCCTCAGGTCCATTCTCTAAGTCTGCGTCTTTATTCCTGTCCTGCCCCTAGTTTCCACAGAACTATTTTTTTTTTTTTTTTAGATTCCATATATATGTGTTAGCATACGGTATTTATTTTTCTCTTTCTGACTCACTTCACTCTGTATGACAGACTCTAGGTCAATCCACCTCACTACAAATAACTCAATTTCATTTCTTTTTATGGCTGGGTAATATTCCGTTGTATATGTGTGCCATATCTTCTTTATCTATTCATCTGTTGATGGACAGTTAGGTTGCTTCCATGTCCTGGCTATTGTAAATAGAGCTGCAATGAACATTGTGGTACATGACTCTTTTGAATTACGGTTTTCTCAGGGTACATGTCCAGTAGTGGGATTGCTGGGTCGTATGGTAGTTCTATTTTTATTTTTTTGAGGAGCCTCCATAGTGGTTGTATCAATTTACATTCCCACCAACAGTGCAGGAGGGTTCCCTTCTCTCCACACCCTCTCCAGCATTTACTGTTTGTAGATTTTTTGATGATGGCCATTCTGACTGGTGTGAGGTGATACCTCATTGTAGTTTGGATTTGCATTTCTCTAATGATTAGTGATGTTGAGCATCCTTTCATGTGTTTGTTGGCAATCTGTATATCTTCTTTGGAGAAATGTTTATTTAGGTCTTCTGCTCATTTTTTGGATTGGGTTGTTTGGTTTTTTGATATTAAGCTGCATGCGCTGCTTGTATATTTTGGAGATTAATCCTTTGTCAGATGCTTTCCTTGCAAATATTTTCTCCCATTCTGAGGGTTGTCTTTTCGATGGTTTAGAATATATATTGCTTTTCAAGGGCACCTGGACATTCGCTAGCATGATGTTCTATGCCTTACTATAAACCTCAAAAACCATTAAAGCATTGCAATCATATTAAGTATTTTTGCTGACTAAAAGGATATTAAATTTTATATCAGTTGCAATTAAATATGTAGAAAATGTCCAAGGCACTTTAACAAAGCAAGAGGTATGTCTGTGTATTTTGTCTCTCTGTGTGTGAGAGAGAGAGACAAAGAGAAACAGAGAAAATTCATATATTAGGAACTTAAGACAATATTTTTTAAAACCCAGAGAATGAATACGAAATGACAAGAAAGTTAGAAAATGTTGACATCTGAGGATGAAAAGACCACATATCAATATGTGTGGGATGGAGCTAAACCGTACTTGGACTTAAAGGAAAGCATAAAATCAGCAAAGTAAGATCTGACATTAACAAAATAAAAAAGAAGAGCATGCAAAGATAAATAAATAAAATAAAATAAAATAAAAAGGAAGAGCAAAATAGAGCCAAAGTTGAAGAAACTAAATAATAAAAATAAATGTAGAAATTAATATCTTAGAAAACATGCAAATTAGAGATATCAAGATCATTAAATGTTTTCTTCTGAAAATTTAATACAATTGATAAATGTTTATGAAGAGTGATCAGGAAAAACACAGAAAACACATATTACTAATGCCAGAAATGGTAAAGGGATAATAGATGTTAAAATGATGATTAGGGCACACCATGAATAACTTTATGGTAATGAATGCAAAAACTTAGATAAAAATAAACATTTCCTAAAAATATCACCATTTATCCAAACTGACATAAGGAGAAATAAAATTCAAACAGATGTATAACTACCAAATTAGTCTGAAACATAATAATTTTAAAATACCATAAAAAACTTCCTTCAGGCCAATAGATTTACCGGTAAATTCTCTAAAATATTTAAAGGAGATATGACACTAATACCACATAAACACTTTTGAAAAATAACATGAACACTTTTCCTCTTGTTCTAAAAGCCAGCATTAGCTTGATACCAAAACCTGATAAAATGAATAACTAGCAGCAATAGAGAACAGTAAGTTCATGAATCTATTGGCAAGAATGCCCAATAAAATTTCAGGCAGTTGAATCCAGCAACATTTTAAAAATTTGTTATATTACGACATTGAAAAATGAGAGTAGAGGGAAGATTTACACCGTCTGACATCAAGAGATACCATAATATTACTTTCAGTATAGTAACACTGTAACAGTGAGATGGATAAGTATACCACAGGAAGAAATAGAACATTTAGGAACAGACTCAAGCATATATAAACCATTTTCAATAAACGATATTGGAACATCATTTAGTAAACTGAAAAAAATAGAGAACCTAGATTTCTACCTCACAACAGCTAATAATTAATTCTAGATGTGATATATGCCTGAATTTAAAAGGCAGACTCTGGAAGAGAATACAGGGGAATTTCACTTTACCCGTAGTGTAGCAAGATTTCTTAGACAGGACAGAAAAACAACCAACCATAAAACACCAAATGGAAAAATTATATTCGATCAAACTGATCATTTCTTCTTACCACAGAGACCACTGTGAAAATATTTAGGCTAACCATAGACTGATAAAAATTAGACACAATATATATAAAATATTATATATATATATATATAATATAAACTCCTACAAACAAGCAATAAAGGGTAAACAATGCAATAACATGGTTAAAGACTAAAACGTGTAATTCACAATTCAATACATAAAAATTACCAATAACCATATGAAAATTTGCTCAACAGTAAATTCAAACCATATCTACAAGAATAGTATAAATTTATGAAGACTGATGATTTCATGTAGTGGTGACTACTGTGGAGCAACTGGAATTTTCTTGCTTTGCTGAAGGAGTACAAAATTAGACAACCTCTTTGGAAAACTAGTATTTTCTTACAAAGTTAAACGTGTGTCAACCCTACAACTCAACAAGTCCCAGTAACATGAAGAAATATGTCCATGCAAATATATGTGCACGGATGTTTATAGAACGTATATTTGTAACAGCCCAAATGTCCAACATTTGGAGAAAAGTTAAACAGTCTATTTGTCCAAACCAGTACTAACAAGCAATTAAAACGCATGATCTGTTGATACACACAACACCATGATGAATCTCGGAAATGTTATATTGAGTTTAAAAACATGACAAAACATATAATGTTATCTAATTAATAAAAAGTATAAGAACAGGGAAAACTTTTCCAGACAGACAGAAGCTAGGTTCTGGTGGGGAGTAAATTGATGGGCAATGGTCGTATACAGGGACTTTCTAGAATAATAGAAATATTCTGTGCATATATCAGGTGATTATTATATAAATACATAAATTGACAAAAAGTCCAACTGAGCACTTAAAATCAGTGCGTTTTCTGGGTGTCAAAAGGCATCTCAATAAAAATGCGTTTTTGAATCCAACATTCAATACCTTTTATTGTTTTTAATTTAATATTTTAAAATTATTATTATTATTATTTTTTGGCCACGCCTTGCATCTGGTGGGATCTTAGGTCCCAGGCCAGGGCTCGAAACCCGGGGCCACGATAGTGAAAGCACCGAGTCCTAACCACTGGACCACCAGGAAAGTCCCCTAACGTTCAATACTTTTTAATAAAACCTGAAAGAAAATTACCTCTCTCAAACACAAGGCAATGAAAGAAAAAAGGTTTAAAACCTAGTACAAATTCTATTTAAGAACCAAAGTTAAATTGAGTGTAACTACTGTGATGCATCTGAGATTTTAGAATGAGAAATAGCTCGCAAATAGGAAAAAAAAAAAAAAGAAACCCAGTCGGAATCCTACCAATATCTTTGGGGAAGTTTCCATGCTTCATTGGTTTATATTTTTCTTCAAATGATTCATAAAACACACTCTTTTACCTATTGGCATGATCTGCTGTGTTTTAGGAGTTAAAAAAAAACAATAAAGATGGCTATGGTCTTTATGGGTCAAGCCACAGCCAAAAGATGGATGGAATTACTGGGAATTGGTGGGAAGGAGTTTAGCTCCAGAATTCAAATTCTATTAGATTATATCGCACTTTCATTCAAGCAATGTCAGCCTCGTATATTTCATTCGATTCTAATTTGATGCTAAAACAAAGCCACAGGACTTAAATGGTTTCTTGTTGAATTTGTGACGACAACTATGATATCACTAATCACTTCTGAGTAAGCTGGGTGTTTAGATTCCAGGGAGAATGGCTCCCTGACCTCTTTCCAAGTGCAGGCTGTAGCTGGTATAAATAACAGACCTGTGTACCTGTGGCAGACAAAAATGGAACTGCAGTCCTAGTTACAAATGTCAGAGAAAAATCTGTGGAGACAAGCGGCAGGGGGCAACACCAAGATAATTAAGTTAAAAGGGTCTGTCACACTCCTCACCCCACATGGCTTTGCCGAGAATGTGTCGCAAAGCATTCTGGTCTCATTTGGAAGCCTTGAAGATTTCAGATTTAGCATGTACTGAGCGTTTAAGGGGAAAAAAATCCACCTCCATGAATTTTCATGAAATGAGTAGAGGCTTAAAAACTGAACCACTACAGATTTAACCAATCATATCACAGAATACTCCAATATAAGATGTTCTCAGGAGACCCACAATGTTATATAATAGTTTCTAAGGAGTTGAAAGTTTCACGTTTTTCTCCCCCAATAATTACACTTATTTAAGATGTCTACAAAATGGAAAGATAGTATTTTTCTAGGCTCTCACGATGGACAGAAAAATGTCACCTGCCATATCAGTAAACAAAGGATGTTGCAGCCATCAAGCCCTCAGCCACTGCAGCCTCCCCCAGCTATGCACCCTGAGGGGATTCAGGATGGAGAAAAGCAGGGTACTGGCCCTCAATAGGTAAGGTGCATATCAAAGGAATGATTTCAACAGACCAGACTCTTGCATCTTCCCATACATAGAAAGTGCTAAATTCATTAGCTTGAGATGTCGTGTTTCTTTAAATAACAGTAATCTTTTAAAACTCTCAATGTAGTAGGCTCTACACTGTTTCTCATTTCCCAATCAGCTTTACACAAAGGCAGAAGTGAACTGCCTGCTGATTTTGCCCATGGTCAAAGGAATGTAAGGAAGAGAATATGACATCTCTCTTCGGTTGTGAGTTTTCTTGCATATATTCTCTATATGTCTGTCCTCACTGCTTTTCAATTAAGTACCATTATTGTGCTTGTTGCAAAAATAAAAATGTTTGCACTAAAATAACAAGACAACAAAAACAAAAACACCCCCCAAAACAGTACTCTTTTAATGTTCCAAGTACCTAGTTTTTGTTGCAAAAATTCCTATATATCCTGGCTCCTCCCAGGTTTAGGTCCTCAGGATGCCTGCCTAATAAAACATAATTCTCAACTTTTAGGTTGTGCATTTTCTTCAGGTGACATAGGTAAGATATTCAAATTAGATTAGCAATTGAGTCATGCCATGCATTTCGATATGTATGATGCACTATATGACATTTCATTATGTCATACATTTCTAGGTGTGTCGTTACTGGTATCCATGTAAAGAATCGGCAAACCACCTCTTCGTGTGCCAGAGCGTGTGCAGTTCTCAGTGAATTTTAAGAGAGAAAAATAGATTTTTGTAGCATCATTAAGAAAATAAACCACCAGATTTTTTTATACCAGTCTATTATTTATGTCCTGTTAAGTTAGTGGATGAAGCAAATAAAGACATTTTGTACCACCGTTTGATCAGTTCTGTTCACTGAGATTTACTTTAAGAATGAGTTTTATAGTTCAAACAGTAAAATTTAAAATCTCTCCTCCATCTTTCTGCAGGAATGTGTCATTTTTAATCATTCATCAGTGAACTCTTCCACCCAGGCCAGTTTTCCAAAATCTAACCATTTTGAAGGGAAACACTTCTTTAAAACTAGGTTATAATTTAATATCTTCTTTAAATACTCAGAGCCATTTAAATGAGTGTTTCCCAAATTGTATTGTCGGGCACACTAATCCCACTGGGTATTATTTGATACCTGAAATATATTGCATAACACCTATTAAAACCCTGTGGAATTGCTGCTTCCATAGATACATTTTAGCAGATGCTAACTTATTATCTTTAAAAAATAATGGAATTTCAATAAGATACAATATATGCACAATAGAATGCATATATCTTAAGTATGCAGCTTCATGAATTAGGACAAATAGATGTATCCATGGAAGCATCAACCAGAATAAAATATAAAATATTTCCATCATCCCAGGAAGGTTCTTCCTGGCCACTTCCAAAAAATTTTATATCTCAAGATAATCATGGATTAGTCTCACCTGATCTTGAACTTAGGCGAATCACCTAGTAGGTATTCTTTTGTATCTGGCTTCTTTCATGGAACAAAATGTTTTTGATGGACATTTAGGCTTCCTTCCCGTTTAATTTCATGTATTCTTGATAACTCGGCATCACAATCATGGAGATCATTGACCGTATGGTGTGCCGGTCAACTCTAAGAGGGATACATTTAATTATTGCTTTTGAACCATCATGCTAATCCAACTAACTAAAACTGAATTATCTAACTGTATCTGATTTTAATATGGTGAGAAGCTATAATACGAAACAACTCAAGGAAGTGGACACAATATCAAAATGGTCCAAAGTAAAGTGGAACCCAGTTAAAACTACTTACAATAGACATTTTGTCTATTGGTTCAATACTCTTAAACAGAACTTGGTAGACAGTCTAAAATCCAACATCAACACAACAAAAAGACAGCCTATCACTCTGGTACCCACCAGGAACCAAAAAAAGAATCCACTGGTATGATTCTACCTAAGGGTTCTACCTAAGAAACATCCAGCTTTAGAAAATTCTGTTTGAGCATTCAGAATTGTACATTATTCTTATAACAACTTCATGAACACTAAGGTCATGAAAAATTCTTATGCCTGGAAATCATTTTCCTTAATGCACAGGGATTCAGGAAATGCTGGTAAGATATCATTTCCATTGTGAATCTTTGCTGGTAGTTTTCCCTTTAAGTTCTTCTTTCTCTCAGATTAAGAAAGGCAGCTTGGGGCTTCCCTGGCGGCGCAGTGGTTGAGAATCTGCCTGCTAATGCAGGGCACACGGATTCGAGCCCTGGTCTGGGAAGATCCCACATGCCGCGGAGCAACTAGGCCCGTGAGCCACAACTACTGAGCCTGCGCGTCTGGAGCCTGTGCTCCCCAACGAGAGAGGCCGCGACAGTGAGAGGCCTGCGCACCGCGATGGAGAGCGGCCCCCGCTTGCCGCAACTAGAGAAAGCCCTTGCACAGAAACGAAGACCCAACACAGCCAAAACTAACTAACTAACTAACTTTATTTAAAAAAAAAAGAAAAGAAAAGAAAGGCAGCTTGTTCCTCTGAGGATAATTTACTTTCTGAAGGAGGCATTCTTAACCACTGATCCATATATGAGTTGAAAATCCCTGAAATTGTGTTATGTGCAAAGGCACACATATGTGCATTTTTGTGGTCAAGGTCAATCATTTTGATCAGATACTCGTAGGTGTTTGTGACTCAAAGGATGCTAATAATTGCTGCTTAAATAATGATATCTTATCTAACCTTGCTGATACCTTCAGAAATGACAGAAAAAAATAATTTCTTATAATTCGGGGAACCACGAAGTTCTTAAACTAAAGACCAGTGATCCCTGTTTTCAAATGGCAGCAAAAATTTTTGTAAAAGCAAAGTTTTCATCTTCTGATAAATCCTTTCAAGGTTCAGACTGTTCAAAAACTAAGTAGAAAAATTAAAGAAAACAAAAACATTTGCCAATTTTTGAATCCATGCAATTGCACAACTGTGGTTTCATACTTTCTAACCACAAAGAAGATGTACAAAGTGCATCCATATGTGATTTTACATCGGGACAGAGTAGAAAAGTTGTACTCATAGATGACTTTTTAGGAAAACATAGAATAGTTTCATTAATATTATAATATCATACTTGGCGGGGGGTATTAAAATATTTTTCAGTTTAATTTTATTTCTGAGAGCTGGTTTACTCTGTCAGTCCACTGACTTAGGATGAAGATGGTTAAATTTCTATCTGGTCTTTGCAAAAATAACAAGTGAGAACATTTGGGATTACAGATCTTATTTAAAGAACTGTATCACTTGAAGCTGAAATTAAATATGTAAATGTTAATGGTTTATTTTACACCAATCAAATTTGCATAAATAATTTCATATTAACATATGTACAAGTAATTGGCTCTTATTGACCCTGATGGGCTTATCAACTCTCATAAATGTTGAACCACTTATTGGACACATACACACACAGAGTTTTTTTTCCTTTTTAATCACGAAAGCATAAGAAGTCTTTGATTGAATTCAATCTGGGGTGAAGGAAACCACAATATTAAAATTGCATTTTAAAATTTCCTGACTAGAAAAAAAAATAATTTGAAAACAGGGATAACCCTGAATCCTTTGGTCACACAAGCCCCAGGGCAGAAAAAATGGGTTGATTTAGCTAGAACAAAGGGTACTTATTTAGATGCTCCTGAAGCATTCCAAATTTTAAGAAACTACATGCAACATGTACTTTGGAGGAGCCAAGTCTCATTTGTAACCAAAAGCAGGGGAAAAAAAAGGATGAGGCATCTCATTCGGGAGTAACAAGCTTCTTCTGATATGACCATGCTTACGTCTCTAGCCTTACCTAGCTCCCTTCTGGAGCAGCTAACTCCTGTCTCAGCCATGCCAGTAGCCCAAGGCAGACAACTTCATTCTTGAAAAGAATGTCATACCGACGGGCTCCTTTCTCCTTGTGAATTCACTGTCATTCTTCAAAACACACTTTAGGTACGCGGGCCTCTCCCGTTGCGGGACACAGGCTCCGGACGCGCAGGCTCAGCGGCCATGGCTCACGGGCCCAGCCGCTCCGCGGCGTGTGGGATCTTCCCGGACCGGGGCACGAACCCGTGTCCCCTGCATCGGCAGGCGGACTCTCAACCACTGCGCCACCAGGGAAGCCCCCCTTTAGGTTTCTTACTCCATTAGCTGCGCCCTGATCCCCTTTACTATCCCACTCCAAGCTTGGTTAGACGACATTTCTTTGTAGTCCGTTAACACTCAGGTGCACCTAAATGACAGTACTTTCTATTTTGTATTTCAACTCTTTGTTGGCTCCTAACCTTTACATCGTATATGGCTTGAAGGCAGTCCCTGTGTTTTTCATCCTTACATACGTGGTGCTCAACACAATGTCTGGCCATATACTGTTTTCCACCATGAGTTTAAAAAAATGAACAATAACTTTGTTATCTTCCTTTTATATAAAGTTTAAGAACATTGAGGATACTTAATTTCTTTGGAATTTATTTTGTTTTTGGAAAAGCTGTTTCTGTTAATCAAATCCATATTTATTGACTGTGAGAATTTTACCTGCATTAATAATCCTTGAAATAAAATGATCCTAAGCTGAATGTTTTTTTTGGAAATACTGTTAATTTGAGTTGCAACAATATCTGAATTATAAATTAGATGCTTTCTTAAAAATATATTAAGAAATTGAATTGTTTTAAGGAAAGACCTAATTGTGGACAGTTTTTTAACACTTTTTCTTCCTTGCTTTGCTCCTACCCCACTCACTCTGTCTTGTGGTTTCTTATATTCAAGTGAATTTATCCCATTGTCTTATTTTCCATTTCATAGATTTGCATCCTCTATCAGGTTCTTGATACTTGAATTTTCAATTATCGCATAAATGCTTTCACTTATCTCTCTGCATTTTGTCTCACTTTCCTTTAGTTCATCTCACAATATGTATTCCTTTCTACGCGCCACTCCAATGTTTAAGAACTTCAATTCTTCCTCGTTATAAAATTCCTTCCATTCAAGACCCCCAGCAATCTGAGCTCCAGGAACTTGTCTCAACTTACAACCCAGATTACACATAACTCCATTAATGGAACTTGTACAGACTGCAGTGCCTTTGGCTGAAACAAAAACTGCCAGTTCAAATTGGCTTTGAGTATTAGAATTATGTATTATCTCACAAAGTATTACATGCCAAATCAGGGGAGCTCCCGAGTGACAAATCCAGAGACCCAACAATATTTGCAAAGATTCACACTCCTTCCATCTTTCCATTCTGTCACCTTGATCCTCAAGCTAGTTTCTTTCCTTTCTCAAGATGACGGTCCCAATCTTACACATCATACCACATATCACAGAAGAATACAACACATACACAGTACACACAATAATGTCCGGTGGCAGAAGAGAGGCTATTTCCTCATACTTTTCCCCAAAACCCCCAATACAAGTTATTCAAACTTTCCACTGGTTTCACTCCCTAACTCATTTCAAGAGAGAGTAATGAGACCTCTGAAAATGGCTCACACCAAGAATAATGATCCTTGGGTCCAAGGATAGGGTCATGAATTTTTGAGATGCTTTAGGTTTGGGTTCATAGTTAAGAAATACCAGAATTATGAAAAATATCTTTCACCTGCCTGTTCAGAGTCATTGCCTATTCTTCCCTCTCCCTTGAGGCTAAACTGTGTGGATAAAATCACTAGCCTCCTGTGAAAGGTAGAAGACAGGTTGGTAATTCCAATGGGATTCTTTTTTTTTTTTTTTTTTTTTTTTTTTCGGTATGTGGGCCTCTCACTGTTGTGGCCTCTCCCATTGTGGAGCACAGGCTCCGGACGAGCAGGCTCAGCGGCCATGGCTCACGGCCCCAGCCGCTCCACGGCATGTGGGATCTTCCCAGACCGGGGCACGAACCCGTATCCCCTGCATCGGCAGGCGGACTCTCAACCACTGCGCCACCAGGGAAGCCCCCAATGGGATTCTTGATTCTGAATCAGTCAAGTGACCTTAGCATGGTTTTTCAGAAGGTCACATCACAGCTTGACCCACCCAATGAATAACTTCTTTCTTTCTTTAACTCCTTGGGCTGAGAGATGCTGACAGCTCCACTACTGCTAGCCCTGGTTTCCTGCACTAATTTCTATATCTCTGAATATAATTCAGTTTAATGACCCAGTTACTTACTATTTAAATGAATCTTCTGAGTGGCTTATATCACTACCTATAACTTAGATATGGCATTTGGCTAGGTGTTACAAAAAGAAATATTGCTGTACATATAAGGAAAATGTTAAAAAGAATTAAGAGATTCTAACATTCAGTATAAAATACCCATTAGAACACAAAGTTTAGAGCAAATGTAACTAGAAATAAATAAAGGGTAATAATTATGCTAGGGTAAATTTCCAGTCCAATAAGTCAAGTTGTAATGCTACAGTTAGGAAATTAAAAATGCAGACAACCCTATTTGGTGAGTAAATTAAGATTAACTTTAGGGATTACTATAATTTAAAAAGACACCAAGTGTATACACTGTACATTTACAACCCATACAACGAAATCTGAATACTACTGTCAAGGGAAAACTTATAAAATGTAGCCAAACAATTGATTTCAAGGCTTAAACTAATGTAAACTAACATGTTCATATAGCCAAAACTTGAGTAGTTTTTGGATCAAAAAGATCTAAGAGGACTGATAGAATATAAATACTGGCTAAGGGGGTTAGTGGTAAGTGATTTGGGAGGGTTTGAGAGAAAAATCACTTTTTAAGGGCAAAGGCATGAGGGATGATTTCGAGGATATGTCTTGTTGTTTTCTCTATTTTTACAATATTTTAGAGACTAGCTTAACGGTTGTACTTGACTTGATTGGACCCAGCTGTGGTTATACATATGGACAAATAGTAGAAAACAGCTGGAACTTATGTAATGTGATAAATCTGAACTATTTCCAGGGCCATTAAATGCTGTGTTAATCAGATGAATGTGAAATGGGTCTTTGAGACACTGTGTTGTGTTTAGGTAAAACTTACATCTTCCTTTCTTCAATGTAACTTCTGAAATTCTGGGTTCAAAAAAAAATCACTCGGTCCAACAAATTAATTTATTAATTTCTCAAGACTTTGTCCCTCAGAGCAAAATTCTGTTAGACCAAAAATTACCACCACCGTTTTGGACTACAACATTTGACAAGCACTGGTCAAAGTAAAACACTGGAACTGCGTTTTATCTGGAGAGCAATTGGCAATCTTTTTTTTTTCTTTTTTAATGGTGAGATAGTAAATATTTTTGGATTTACGTGCAAACTACTCAACTTTGCCATCTTTGTGAGAAGGTGGCCATAAATAATATGTAACCAGATGGGTATAGCTGAGTTCTGATAAAACTTTATTTATAAAAACAGTTGGTAGATTGGATTTGGCCCATGGGTTTTAGTTTGCATACACCGCCCCGCCCCCCAACTAAAACAGATGTAAAAAATTACAATCCCAACATCATTTTGTTTTTATAAGTTCTGAAGGTGGAACAGGGATTGCTTTGTTGATAAAAAGGGTTGGAACGCCAGTCCTATTGACTAGAAACGAGTGTAAAGTATTTCAAAGGAAGCTTTAATATTTTCATCAACGTCCAGATAGTCTATGCTGACTCTTCCTAATTTCTAAAAAAAAACAAAAGAAAACCGTTCAATTCTCACTAAATTGCATTCCAAAATCATCAGGGGTTAGGACTTACTTGCAATTCCATTTGAAGACATTCTAGTGATGAGTTTCAAGGATGCATAACAAAGTTAACGTTATTTTACATACCAGAGAATGTTTTTTCTTTTTCTTTCTGGAACCATTGCTCCACCTTTTGGGATTCTACTGGCTTTTATCTAGTTACAATATTTAATTAGGAATCTTTCCCCCCTTCTCACCAAGGGTTGAGCAAATGACCTGGCTGGGTGAAGAGACTGATGCCTGACATGTTTCATCCATTAAATAGGTGATTGATTAGGCATGCCTGAGCACAGACTGACTGAATTCCACCAACCAGAGAGGCGCAAACTCAGAAACACGTGTGACAACACCACTAATCATTAGATAAATGCAAATCAATGAGGTATCACCTCACACCAGTCAGAACGGTCATCATCAAAAAATCTACAAACAATAAATGCGGGAGAGGATGTGGAGAAAAGGGAACCCTCTTGCACTGTTGGTGGGAATGTAAATTGGTACAGCCATTACAGAGAACAGTATGGAGGTTCCTCAAAAAACTACAAATAGAACTACCATACGACCCAGCAATCCCACTACTGGGCATATACCCTGAGAAAACCATAATTCAAAAAGAGTCATGTACCACAATGTTCACTGCAGCTCTATTTACAATGGCCAGGACATGGAAGCAACCTAAGTGTCCATCGACAGATGAATGGATAAAGAAGATGTGGCACATACATACAACGGAATATTACTCAGCCATAAAAAGAAAAAAAACTGAGTCATTTGTAGTGAGGTGGATGGACCTAGAGTCTGTCATACAGAGTGAAGTAAGTCAGAAAGAGAAAAATAAATACCATATGCTAACACATATATATGGAATCTAAAAAAAAAAAAGTTCTTAGGAACCTAGGGGCAGGACAGGAATAAAGACGCAGACTTAGAGAATGGACTTGAGGACACGGGGAGGGGGAAGGGTAAGCTGGGATGAAGTGAGACAGTGGCATGGACATATATACACTACCAAATGTAAAATAGATGGCTAGTGGGAAGCAGCTGCATAGCAGAGAGAGATCAGCTCAGTGCTTTGTGCCCACCTAGAGTGGTGGGATAGGGAAGGTGGGAGGGAGACGCAAGAGGAAGGGGATATGGGAATATATGTATACGTACAGCTGATTCACTTTGTTATACTGCAGAAAGTAACACAACATTGTAAAGCAATTATACTCCAATAAAGATGTTTTTAAAACAAGAAAAAAAGAAAAGTGTGAGCTGCAGGTCAAGCAGTTGAGGGCTCCCCTGAATGCCTTCCACAGGAGGTAAACTGACATTGCCTGTGGGAAAAAGGGCTGTTACTAGGGTAGAGACACAGGAGAGATGAGTGCAACTTCCATTGAAGTTAAAGAGTTTGATTTTATACAAATCTGAGGTAACATCAAAGCACTCACATGGCAATGTATTTTAGGCAGTAGAATGGGCACAGGACTGAAATTCGAGAGGATGCTGAACATTTCAGATGGAATCTTAGGTACCTGCTGTTTTGTAAAGTGAGTAGAGCTCTGCTGAGTCATGTTGGAGACATTCCTGCAGATGTTATTTCATCTGAGGTAGTGAATGCCTGTGATAGATGTCAAAACCAAGGCCCAACCAAACAAAGGATACCCCAGAGTCAGGGCCTTTTCTTGCATAATAAAACTATTAAAATTATAGAGAACTACTCTTTCTATTTTTCCATGAAAACTTATGGATGCAACACATAATTTGAAGGACAAATGAAAACTCTCATCTATTTTTGAGATTGTCCTCATTCCTTTGCTTTAAAAAAATAATCCTGATTCAGGCTTGGATGTTAGTCCAGGTACGTGGAGAAGCAGACAGGACAGAGTTCAATGTGCAAAAGATTTATTAGAAGGATGCTTCTGAGAGAACACGGGGAGGGAGTCAGGAGGGACTGGGGGAACCGGTTCTCTACTTGAGAACCTAAGAGACTATTAGCCTAGAGCTGCAGTAAAACATTTATAATTGCAACTAGAGATTATCATACCAAGTGAAGTAAGTCAAAAAGAGAAAGACAAATACCACATGATATCACATATATGGAATCTAAAATATGAAACAAATGAACTTATCTACGAAACTGAAACAGACTCACAGACATAGAGAACAGACTTGCGGTTGCCAAGGGGGAGAGGGAAGGGGAGGGATAGACTGGGAGTTTGGGGTTAGTAGATGTGAACTATTACATATAGGATGGATAAACAACAAGGTCCTACTGTAGAGCACAGGGAACTATATTCAATATCCTGTGATAAGCCACAATGGAAAAGAATATAAAAATGTATACATGCATATAACTGAGTCACTTTACTGTACAGCAGAGATTAACACAACATTGTAAATCAAGCATACTTCAATAAAAATATTTATATTGATATACAAATTTGTGAGGTGAATAGGTTTAAATGACCCCCACTATCTTATTCCATTCAGGATGCTATAACAGAATACCCTAGACTGAGTAGCTTATAAGCAACAGAAATTTATTTCTTACAGTTTTGGGGACCGGAAGTCCAAGACCAAGGCTCCAACAGATTTTGTGTCTGGTGAGGCCCCTCTCCCTGTTTCATGGATACCATCTTCTCGCCGTGTCCTCACACGGTAGAAGGTATGAGGGGGCTCTCCGGGAAGTCTTTTCCAAGGGCACTAATCCCATCATGAGGGTGCCACCTTCATGACCTCATCACCTTCCAAAGGACCTTTGCCATTCATTCTATGGCATCCAAGGAGCAGCCTCATTGATAGTGTTGTAATAATTTCATTATATATCAACACTGTATATAATATCCCCTTTGGCAAGAAGGAGTGACATCCTTATAACCTAAATCGTTAATATGTCCAAAGAAATTGCTTCTTTTCTGGCGATGATTTCCTCAGACTTTGAGCTGTTCGTTTGATGCCCGTTGTATTTTTCAGCATGAATATCTGATAGGACAGCAACATTCTAAGTCACTGAGGCTTTTTCATGCTTGGATCAACACTGACTATTTCTCTGTCTAGCTAAAGAGAAACTTTATTTATTTATGGCTGCGTTGGGTCTTCATTGCTGCGCGCGGGCTTTCCCTAGTTGCAGCGAGTGGGGGCTACTCTTCATTGAGGTGTGTGGGCCCCTCACTGCAGTGGCCTCTCTTGTTGCGGAGCACAGGCTCTAGGCGTGCAGGCTTCAGTAGTTGTAGCTCGCAGGCTCAGTAGTTGTGGCTCATGGGCTCCAGAGCGCAGGCTCTGCTGTTGCTCCGTGGCATGTGGGATCTTCCTGGACCAGGGCCCGAACCCACGTCCCCTGCATTGGCAGGCGGATTGCCAACCAGTGCACCACCAGGGAAGCCCCGAGAAACTTTTTTGATTTTTCATTTAATCTTCTGAGATTTACAAGCTTGAACTGAAATTGGCATAATTCATAGTTATCTTCTAACTGTGGATTTTGTGGTATGTACCATTTCTGGTTACTCCCGTATCTTATAAACATGATTCTGGAATTTTAAAAAATCTGCCATAATTTAAGATTAGTTGTTAGTATAATAAAGACAACATTAAGGTCGTATTAGGTATTAAGAGGGTATTAAGTGAGTCAACAGATCTGAACAGATCTGTTCCCAACTCAGCCTTTGCCTATATATATATATATATATATATATATATATATATATATATATAAACTCTTAGTTTGCTGTTTCATCACTGGGAAGAAAAGGAGGTTTAAGTCACTCTAAATTCTGGTATTTGAATGAATATTCAACACAGATGTGAATGCAGTATTTTCCATAGGACTCAAAATATACTCATTAAGGTCATCCACCTTGAAACCTGAAACAATAACTAAGTAATAAGGAAATGAATTACCACTGTAAAAAGAGCAACAATTTTGAGGTGCCGTAGATGTGAATATCAATCTCAAATTGGTCCTATAACTTTGGGACATAGATCATCTCTCTGAATATTTATGATCTCAGATGTATGAAAATGTTAATAATCCCAATATGATAAGATAGTGAGGACTAGATATAAAACAGAAGGAAAGTTTCAGGCGTGTAATCGATGCCTGTTAAGATGCTTTTCTTGTTTTTATTGAGAAGATGAAATCACCATGACTCTGGTTTACTTGAGTGGAACTGTGGACTTCAAAGGAAAATACAGCATTATCATAAACATCTTTTCAACATGTGAAGGAATTGAACGGTTTGGGAGGACATGCGCAGCATCAATGATTCCTTGAGGCTGTTCCTTAGAAATATAAATGAAAACCAGTTTGTTCATCGAAAACCATGGACAGATACTGATAATAATTACTGTATTTCCTCAACATGTTGAAGAAAGAATGTGATATTTCCCAGACTGTTATGTCATTGCACTTGGACTTTGTACATGTTAGATTGTATCATTATACACTCATAAAGCCTCCATCCACAAGTAACAACAGTGGAAAATACATCTTCTTACTTCTATTTTTCCTTGCAGATGCTCTGGTTAGCCCGATAGATGAAGAGTCTAGCATGGCCCAGGCTGGGCAAGGCATTGGGACGAGACATGGTACACGAGGCACCTGAACTCCTAGAGAACCAGACAGGATATTTAGAGCTGATTTGCAAGTCAGTGGTAACCTCTCTGATAACCCAATAGACTTCCTTTACATTTCATTGTATAAATACAAAAATAATCTACAGAAAAACACCACCACCCTTCAGTTTTCTGTGGACAAACCTCAGGTCATGTGCATCTGCGCAACCACAGAACCCTTTCGATGCCAATGAATATTACCCCCAGCTGATAGGCTCTCTTCATTATATGATTTGGTAGAAATGTAACCTTCTAAATAGAAATTTTAAAACTTTGACATTTCAGCAGATTGCAACGGACTATATACCTGGTCAAGATGGAATGATGTTCATATTCACTATGTAGGAACACAGAAGTGGCACTGAGATAGTTGCATGGCTATAACTGACATGAAATTTACATTAATTAACAGAGTGAATAATCACTTTAATAAAATGCAAAAGAAAAGCGTGCCACAGGATAATCACAGGACACGGATTTTAGAGAAAGTGTCACTCCGACGCTTATTTTTGACGTGAATTATCTCAGAACTGGGATGTCGGCTTCTAGTCTCACAAAGGACTGAAACGTCACTGAAAAGTTTACATGAAGAAGGATATAAATAATGTTCTTTTAAAGAACTGAGAGGGCTTCCCAGGTGGCGCAGCGGTTGAGAGTCCGCCTGCCGATGCAGAGGACGCGGGTTCGCGCCCCGGCCCAGGAAGATCCCACATGCCGCGGAGCGGCTGGGCCCATGAGCCGTGGCCGCCGCGGCTGCGCGTCCCGAGATTGTGCTCTGCAACGGGGAGAGGCCACAGCAGTGAGAGGCCCGCGTACCGCCAAAAAAAAAAGAAAGAACTGATAGTGGTTAAGTAGCATTTCTCATTTTCTTGCAGTGCTTTATAAATGTTTTTCTATCTTCATTACCATAGGTATTCTCTTCTAAATTTTTAGTAACTGTTAAAAATGGGAGGACTTTGGGCCTTCCCTGGCGGTCCAGTGGTTAAGACTCTGTGCTTCCACTGCAGGGGGTGCAGCTTCCATCCCTGGTCAGGAAGCTAAGATCCCACATGCCGCATGCCGCACGGCGCAACCAAAAAAAGAAAAAGAAAAACGGGAAGGCTTTGTTCGTATTGGTATTATTAATAGTAAATTTCACAAAGTGTTAAATATTTTGAAACGATCGCAAAGATTTTATCTGGAGAGGGTGAAGGGCAGAATCGATCAGTTACTATCTTTCATAGCATTTTACATGGAGGTATGGTTAACAGTCTTCCGATTCTGAATTATATATGTGTGGTTTGGACTCCATCGTTTTCATAGGCTCTTTGGTTATCTTCTTGGCTTCTGGAGCTACTCCCATAGTAGATGCCAGGCTAAGAAGCAGATATAAACTGGGAACATCTTTCATCTCTTGTTCAATTACAAACCTCAGCCAGACAGTATCGAGCTGGAGGGTCAAGGGAGTTCCCCATGGGAGACTCATTCTAAAAGAGTCCCTGATGAAAGTAGAGTCACTGATGTAGAAAACAATCTTAGGGTTACCAGGAGATAAGGGCAGGGGGAGGGATAAATTGGGAGATTGAGATTGACGTATACATTCTACTATATATATAAAATAGATAACTAATAATAACCTACTGTATAGCACAGGGAACTCTACTCAATAGTCTGTAATGACCTATATGGGAAGAGAACCTTAAAAAAAAGAGTGGATATATGTATATGTATAACTGATTCTCTTTGCTGTACACCTGAAACTAACATTACATTGTAAATCAACTATACTCCAATAAACCCCCCCCCCCAAAAAAAAGAGTCTCTGATGATCCCCAAGTATTGGTGTTCACATCTTTATGAACATTAAGTGTTGGCTGTGCCACTGATTTCCCAGTAATAGGATGTCACTTTTGTGATTAACTCATAAAAGATCTGACTTCTATCTTGTGTGACTCTATCACCTTCTTGACTTATAGGCATTGATGAAATATGCAGCTATGTTTGAGGCGGTCCAAGTGACAAGGAAATTAGGGTTGTCTCTGGCCAATTTTTATGGACTGAATGTTTGTGTCCCCTCCAAAATGCATACGTTGAAGCCGTAAGCCCCAATGTGATGGTATTTGAGGTGGAGCCTTTGGGAAATAATTAGGTCTAAACCTAATATGAGGTTGAGGCCACCATGATGGGTTACTATCCTTATAAGAAGAGAGACCCAAAGCACTCTCTCTCTCTCCCCGCCACCCACTCTCCCAATGCACACAAAGAAGAGATCATGAGAGCACACAGAGAGATGGTAACCAGCTGCATGTCAAGATAAGAGGACAAAGAATGAAACCTTACCTTGATGACACCTTGACCTTGGGCTTCCCAGTCTCCATAACAGTGAGAAATAAGTGTCTACTGTTTAAGCCCCTCAAGTCTATGGTATTTTGTTAAGGTAGCCTGAGTAGTCTATGACACCAGTTGAGACTCTCCATCCAACAGCTCATGAGCAACTGAATTCTGCCCACAGCTTGACTGAGCTTGACAATGGACCCTTCCCCAGTCAACCCTTCAGAGGAGACCTCAGTCATGGCCACCACTCTGACGGCAGTCTCGTGAGGGACCCTAAGACAGATGACCCAGCTAAGCCATCCCCGGACTCCTAACTCACAGAAACTCTGGGATAATACTTGTGCTGTCTTTTGTCACACATATGTTGTAATTTGTGATACAGCAAGAGATAACAACTCACAAGGATGCACGAGAGCAGGGAGAATCATGGGTTTCGGGTAGAAGGATGATAGTGGCAGGTGTTTTGGAAAAATAAAGTCTATCAGGTAACTATCCAAGGTGGTAAATCAGAAGTGGGGAATGGGTTCCAAGAATCCAAAACGTGTCTCATCATTGGCTCTAACATCTGAGTCTCGGCCATTTTCTATTGCATTTCTCTCTCACTTGGTTCATTATCCACAATCCTGACACAAGCAAACCCCCGAATTCAAAGTATCTTGTATGCCAGGGCAGCCTTGCTGAATTCCTGTAGTCACTCGGGTCATTCCCTTGAACCTTTGGTTCTGGAGCTCCTTTTCCCAAAGTTGGGGGGGAAATCAAGATAGTTTTGGTGCTGGAAAAAAAAATTGGGTCCCCACCCTTAGGTTTGGAAGATAGGTCACGTCCAGGAAGCAGCTACAGCGGGGGCTATGTTGGCATAACTTCTAGTATTGCTGGAAAAGAACTCCTCTAGAGTTCAAATCAATCAATCACAATCTTCATCTGACAAAATTATCGTTAATCAGGTCTTTTCAATCAACAAGAGGCGTCATTCATTTGCGAGGCTGTGAATACATTCTGGAACAGACTTATGCAAATAGTGATTTCGTTCCTTTAATCAGACGTACTCTGGTCGGGGATAGCACTAAATAAAACATTAGATATCTTCCTTCCTTCCTTTGATGTTGTAAGTCTCTTGTTCATTATTGCAATAACAAGCTCAAAGCACTCACTACATGAAAATCATATAGAACTGAATTACTGACAAGCGGGCATAACTCGGTTTAGCCCACTAAATAGCAAGGGAGACTCTGTTCTCATTTATATTTCAGTGGCATCTATCTGTGGAGACCACAGATGTCATCGCTGGCATTTAGCATGAGGATAAGGAGAGATATTAAGGGTGCAGAAGAGAGCATTTTCTTTCAGCTATGGCAAAAGGCAGAATGAGGAAGGTTGGTCTTACGTTTCAACACAAATTAGTTAAGCTGGATTTCATTGAAAATTTAGCATTCGGAAGGGTGGCCAAGTTCTAGGAATCTTCATATGGCAGAGACATATGAAAATTCTACACCAATAAAAACAATGAAAGAGGTGTCATTCATGACTCATTAATATAAACAGATGTTGAGCGATAAGCTAACTTCTCTAGTACAGGGTTCCAGATTGCAGAGTGTGAACCTAGTGCAGCGGAAACAAAAATCAGCTTACATCGCGAACAGTTAGTTGAGCGAAATCGCTAGATGGGTCAAGTCGATACACGTGATAGAAAGACGATGGGAAGTTAGAAAATAATGGGAGAAATTAATTCATATGAGAATTTTTTCCCGGTAATTCTGCAACTTAGCAGAGGGCTAATAAGGAGGCAGTTTCTCATAAAAGGATGATTTGTTAACGACGTAAGGTCAGACTTATGGGTCTTGTCCATCAGTGCAGGGGGATGGGGAAATGGTTTCTTTGGAGCTACACCCTAGCAGCAAACAATGAGATCAAAAATACTGTTCTACAAATGTATGGACACCAAGAGGGGAAAGCGGTGGAGGGGCGGGGATGGTGGCGGGATGAATTGGGCGAGTGGGATTGACATGGATACACTGATGTGTATAAAATCGATGACTAATAAGAACTTGCTATATAAAAAAATTAATTAATAAAATTCAAAAAATATTAAAATTATTAAAAATTTAACATATTAAATTTAAATTATTAAAAATTTAAAATATTTTAAAATTTTAAAAAAATACTGTTCTAAAGTGTTACTAAGTTAAAGGAATCAGCCCATGGCCGTGATAATAGAATAAAAGCATTTTAGAATACATTATTTTCTTGCGAGCATGCATTACTCTATGGTAAAATCACAGCTTGCACTGTTGGTTTCTCTCCAAGCCAAAACTACATCAAACTATGGCATGTGTTAATAACTCTGCTTTCCAGTCCACCCATGATCCAAAAGTCAGGCCAGCGTCCAACTTAAAAAGAAACCAAACATATTTGATTTACGAATGAACGTAGTAGTCAGGATTGGGGATGGCGATCCAGCTCTATTTTTACAAACGTCTTTCAGGTGTTCATATTTTATCACCAAGCCCATTGCTTTGTCTTTATTCCATCCACCCCAATCCATTTGTTCTCCCACCAAAACTCCCTTTAAAGCAGTTAAAGGTCCCTTTAAAGCAGTTAAAGACTTTAAAGGTAGATTCA
Source organism: Lipotes vexillifer (assembly GCF_000442215.2). Lineage (NCBI taxonomy): Eukaryota > Metazoa > Chordata > Mammalia > Artiodactyla > Lipotidae > Lipotes > Lipotes vexillifer. The sequence goes on from NW_006775372.1 coordinate 539,143, forward strand.
TTCAGCAATCAAAAGACAAATAGCCCAATGTTTAAAGAAAATAAAGGAATCGAATCGATTATTCTCTAAAGGAGAGATTAAAAATGACTACTAAACATATAACAAGATGCTCAACGTCATCAGGAAAATGCAAATCAAAATTGCAATGAGATATCACTTCAAACCCACAGTGCCTGAAATTTATTTTTTTAGAAAAGATGATGTGTTGAGAGGATGCAGGGGAATCAGAAAACCCTGATAACAGCGCTGGTGGGAATGAAAAATGGGGTATGTAGCTGCTGCAGAAAGCAACTTGGCAACTTCCTCAGAACGTCAAATCCTCCTTTTTCCCCTCCTAACTGAACACTGTGCTTCTTTAGAAACGACTTCTGGATGTGGCCAAAATGCACACGAAAAGATGCTCAACATCGCTGACCATTCGAGGAATGCAAATCAAAACTGCAGTGAGGTGGCACCTCATACCGGTCAGAACGGCCATCATCAAAAAGTCTACAAACAATAAATGCTGGAGAGGGTGTGGAGAGAAGGGAACCCTCTTGCACTGGTGGTGGGAATGTAAGTTGGTGCAGCCACTATGGAGAACAGGATGGAGTTTCCTCAAAAATTAAAAATACAGCCACCATACGACCCAGCAATCCCACTTCTGGGCATATATCCAGACAAAACTATAACCCGAAAAGATACATGCACCCCTATGTTCACGGCAGCACTATTTATAATAGCCAAGACACGGATACAACCTAAATGCCCATCAGCAGATGAATGGATAAAGAAGATGTGGTACATGTATACAATGGAATATACTCAGCCATAAAAAGAATGAAATAATGCCATTTGCAGCAACAAGGATGGACCTAGAGACTGTCATACTGAGTAAACTAAGTCAGACAGAGAAAGACAATATCATAAGATATCACTTATATGCGCATCTTAAAAATGATACAAATGAACTTATTTACAAAACAGAAACAGACTCACGGACATAGAAAACAAACTTACGGTTACAAAAGGGGAGAGGGGATGGATAAATTAGGAGTTTGGGATTAACATATACACACTACTATATATAAAAGAGATAACCAACAAGGACCTACTGTATACCACAGGGAACTCTACTCAATACCCTATAATAACCTATATGGGAAAAGAATCTGGAAAAGAATAGATACAGGTATATGTATAACTGAATCACTTTGCTGTACACCTACAACTAATACAACATTATACATCAACTATACTCCAATGTAAATAAAATAAAAATTTAATTTAAAAAATTTAGTAAAAAAGAAATGACTTCTAGGCACCTCTGTCTTGGGTATAAGCATCCATTCCCAGATTAGATACCATATACTGTTGACATTTGCCAATTTCACCTCTTCCCTGAGCTCTGGTGTCAAATCCTTGATGTAGGCCCTCAAATATCTCACGGGTTCTTGTATTTTTCATGTCCAGAAAAGGCATTTTGACTTCTTCCTTGGAGTTCTTTCCTCCCTTCCTAATGACAAGAAGTCATACTCAGTTTTTTTTTCCAATGAGTAGACTTTCGGCTTCTTCCATATCTGCCCTTGCCTGTCCAAGGGCAAGCCCATGGCCTCCTACGCCCACAACAAACACAGAAGCCATCGTTTCTCTTCTGTATTATTTCATGTAAGCCACCTCTTTTCCCCGTCACCTCCTTGGCTTGAAACGGATCTCACAACCCGCCTTGGCCTCCCCATTCCGCTTCTGCCCTCTGCCAAGTTTCAAGGAGTTCTGTTGATGTAAGCCTCATATCACTGTTCTGCTAAAACCAGTCATTTCCCTGTGAATTGCCAGCAATCTACCCATCTCTCACCAGAACCACAAGGTCATAGATTTCACTCCCGCTCACATTTCTAGCCTCATCTTTTAACCCACCTACTCTGTCTGCATTCCAGCCCTCCAAATCTTCCTTCAGTCCTTATAAAGGTCCGGACCTGTCAATCTATCCCCTTCTATCTACACCTTTCCTCCCTCCTATCCCTAAACATTTGCATGATGGGGTCTTTCTCATCCTGCAGGATTCAGCTCTGATCAGACTGTCTCTCTTTCCAGGCAGCTCCTGTCCGAGGATGCACCCCACACACCTATTTTATTCCATCATCAGGTCCTGTACAATTCAAATCACAGTTTGAAACCCAATCCAGAAATGGGCAGAAGACCTAAACAGACATTTCTGCAAAGAAGATATACAGATGGCCAACAGACACATGAAAGGATACTCAACATCACTAATCATTAGAGAAATGCAAATCAAAACTACAATGAGGTATCACCTCACAGCAGTCAGAATGGCCATCATCAAAAAGTCTACAAACAATAAATGCTGGAGAGGGTGTGGAGAAAAGGGAACACTCTTACACTGTTGGTGGGAATGTAAATTGATACAGCCACTATGGAGGGTCCTCAAAAAACTACAAATAGAACTACCATACGACCCAGCAATCCCACTACTGGGCAAATACCCTGAGAAAACCATAATTCAAAAAGAGTCATGTACCACAACGTTCACTGCAGCTCTATTTACAGTAGCCAGGACATGGAAGCAACCTAAGTGTCCATCGACAGATGAATGGATAAAGAAGATGTGGCAAATATATATAATGGAATAGTACTCAGCCATAAAAAGAAATGAAATTGAGTCATTTGTAGTGAGGTGGATGGACCTAGAGTCTGTCATACAGAGTGAAGTAAGTCAGAAAGAGAAAAACAAATACTGTATGCTAACACATATATATGGAATCTAAAAAAAAACAAAGTTCTGTGGAAACTAGGGGCAGGACAGGAATAAAGATGCAGACGTATAGAATGGACTTGAGGACACGGGGAGGGGGAAGGGTAAGCTGGGACGAAATGAGAGAGTGGCACGGACATATGTACACTACCAAATGTAAAAGAGATAGCTAGTGGGAAGCAGCCGCAGAGCACAGAGAGATCAGCTCGGTGCCTTGTGACCACCTAGAGGGTTGGGATAGGGAGGGTGGGAGGGAGGGAGACGCAAGAGGGAGGGGATATGGGGATATATGTATACGTGCAGCTGATTCACTCTGTTATACAGCAGAAACTAACACACCACTGTAAAGCAATTATACCCCAATAAAGATGTTAAAAAAAAAATAACAAAACACAGTTTGAAACTTCAGCTCTGTTTCCTGGCTCATGTTATTTACCTTCTCAGCTAAACTGCAAGCTCTGCTTCTGCTCAAAACTGAGTGTGTCCCAGAAGCACGCAGGAAATCAGACACATAAAAATCACTCAATAAAGATCCCTGGAATAGACCAATTTTAAGAAACATCTTTTGGACTCAAATCATTTAGCACTTTGGGACATAAGTTCTCCTCACCTGTGAAAATAACATGTCATAAGGGATGCTGAGTGTCAATATATTCTAATACAGAACAGAATTATCTTAGTGGTGCCATGCAGTAAACTTCATGATAAAATATAATTTCCAATGAAATTTCCAATGAGAAACGCTGTAGAAACTAGGCATTAGAGCTTTTACAGAATATGACCTATATGATGCAAAGCCCATACATCCCGAGGGATTTACATCACATAATTCACTTCTTTCAAGAACCATAGTTGAGAATGATATATTTGTGTGTATTCCTCTGCCCATCCTTTTGAAATAATTACCATCTTTTCCTAGATCCGATTTTACAAGAACCAAATACAATAATAATTCTCCAATTTGTATCTGAAGCAGTGGAAATTTCTCCAGCTGAGATGTCACAAATTCCCAATGTAATATTTTGGAGAATTTTTTTTTTTTTTTAATTTTCAGACGATGTATCCAAGGATATTAACTCAATAGATGTTCATAGGCGCTTGTCGAAAGCTCTAGTTCACTGCTGATTGACAGTGAAGTCTAGGTTGGGATTTTGCTTCTGTTTCCTCTGGGAGATTGAATGAAAAAAGTGGACATTGAGCTGGAAGGGAGTCTACAAGACCAGAGGATCTTCCTCTTTCAAATAAGTTTGACTGTCATGAGGCTACATAGGAAGGATGGTGATGAGTGCTTTAACAGAGGTTTTGGGAATACTGGTGGGGAGCCTGGTCCCCTGGGTTGCATTTCAGGTCAACAGGGCACTGCCTATGTCACACCATTGACCATGCTTCCCTGACTTTTTCTCAAGATTTTGCTGTCAGTCCTGACACAGAGCGGATGGCGCCACCTACTGGGCCACTCTTGTGGTTTCGTGGACCACGTTTCATTTCATTTGTGTTTTTTTCTCTGTTAAAATGTATAGTTTTTCTGATGATACTGTTCCTACACATGCACTGGCAATAGAAGGAAACCTAAAGATATTTATAATATTCCTATGATTTATATGTCATGATTTACCACAGGAAGGAAGAAGTGGAGAATATACGTCAGGTGTCCAAGGTTAAACAGCCAGTCAGTGCGGGAGCTGGAATGGGAATCAGTGTGGTTTGAGACCAAGTTCTCTCACCTCTCACAAAATATTGTATTCCAAGGAGAGAAGAAGGGAATGGATGAGAAAATCCTGTCTAATGTTCTTCTAGTGACACCTTTGCAAATGACCCTGGTCAGCTTCACAGAAAGAACTTTTAACGGCTTAGTAAAGCATATGGATGGATAGATAGAAAGATAGATAAAGATAGATTGACAGATAGATATAGATAAAGATGATAGGTAGATGATAGATCGATAGATGATTGATACAGGAGTCTATTAGAGAATCAAGATAGATAAGATAGGGCTTCCCTGGTGGCGCAGTGGTTGAGAGTCCGCCTGCCGATGCAGGGGACACTGGTTCGTGCCCCGGTCCAGGAAGATCCCACATGCTGCGG
>NW_006775372.1:544089-545333 GCF_000442215.2 Lipotes vexillifer
CGTCCGGAGCCTGTGCTCCGCAATGGGAGAGGCCACAACAGTGAGAGACCCGCGTAACGAAAAAAAAAAAAAAAAAAAAAAAAAAAAAGGTAAGATAGAGATGGATAGATGATAGGTTAGATAGATATTGATAGATAGATATAAAATTTATATTTATAAATATATAATATACATTTATTTATATTTCCATATTTCCATACATACAAACATAAATAGTATATATTTACCATCTACCATATATATTTTACACACACACACTTTCTTAGCCCTACATCATATAGTGTGTGTGTGCATGTGTGTGTGTTTGAGTATCTCCTTAAAATCTAGTAAAAATATTTTCTAAGGCCGGAAGCAGAAGCTGGCCTCCAAAAGACATATCAATCCAACTGGATTGAGGAAAAGTGACCTCGGTACTATCACTTTTTTACATTTGCAAGTAATGGCTTTTCTGTTGCTGGGACAATAATGTGCTTATGAGGACTTTACCCCATTGGGTGTCGACTTACGTCTAAGCTGGTGCTGTCTGTCTTTCACAGAGGCATATGGCGACATTATCAAGACCTCTAGTGCCCACACGATGCTCACATGAAAAGACCAAACTCACGTCCCAACAATCTTCTTTTGTCTTAGGACTGCCGGTTTAAATGACGCTGAAATGAATGATATAGATTGTGTTTATCTAAAGATCATTCATCAACTAGTCCAAGAAAAGTAAAGATTTATGTTCAAGTATTGGATAGAGCATTTGTAAGAGTAAATCTGAAAAAGTATATAATTGGTGTGTTTCAAAAGAAAAGGATGAATCAACTATACCCCAATAAAAGTGAAAAAAATGTTTCTATGCCCTATAGACATTTTTGCCCACCAACAGTTGAGTGTTTATATATATATATATATACTGCATACATGTATGTAATATATATAATATTATATACCACATCTTTATATATAGGATATATTATATATGCACATAATATATATTATATGTATTTTTGTATTAGATATATAGTATTTTTGTATTATATATATAGCCATCACAGATAATAAAATTATATATATATATTTTTAATAGCCAGTATAATACTAGAATATATACACCTATATATGTGCATATATACATATCTTTTATAATGTCTCACAAAATAGTCTCTTGATGAAAGAAGTGAAGGTGTGTATATAAATTATAAGTGTATCGTATATATTATACTTACTACTACACATGGATATATATTAAGACTTCCTGC
>NW_006775372.1:545343-551349 GCF_000442215.2 Lipotes vexillifer
GAAACATGGGGAAAATTTTCCAATACCTTTTTGTTCCATAAAAATCTTGGAAAATTGCCAAAATCAATGTCATCCCTTCTCTTTAACCACCCCTCACACACCAAAGAGATTATTAGCATTTACACATCCTAACATAGTGTGTGTGTCTAGATGTGTGATAACCATGGGAGGACATGTGAGTGCTTTCTTTTTACCATTCACATCTGCTTCCTTTAAGATCAGAAGCATCATGTCTGAGACACACCCCGCCTACTAAATGTACCTTTCTCTTCATTTTCTCTCCTCCCATAAATACCAGTTGAGTATTATTTTCAAAATATTCTCTTTTTCCTTATGCTGTGTCTGCGCCGTCTCCTAAGAGATAAACAAAGCATGCTCTTTTCTGTCTCATGTATCCCCACAGGACCTAGTTGTGTCTGAGCTGTAAAGGTGCCAGATGAATAAAGAGAAAACAAAACACAAATGATGCCAGGTTGTTAAGCAGAGTTCCTAGAAGTCAGCAGGATGGAGTGGCATCTTTCTCCAACTATTGCCTGGGAACAAACTTGAAAGAGAATTAGATTACCCAGGACCCTTTGAGATTTGTATGCATTTATAACGAATTCTCAAATCTGCCATCTTGTTTTATCTTTAACTGGACCCTGAGGTGCAAACCCTGTCCCTTTGTAGCAGATAAGCACATAGACATTAAGTAACCTGTCTAAGGTCGCTTGACCTTCACTTGGCCAGTGAAGGACAAAGCTCTAGCCCCTCTGATTTTGGTCCCTGGCTCCTGGGTGCTTCCCTCTTATTTTGATGCATGCCTTGCAGGTTAACATAAGAGGATTCCTTAGCAGAAGCTCCACGTCTTTCCCTTGGGAGGCTGAACACAGATTGCTTATACAGGAAGATGGCTTTTATTTTACTCGTCAATGCATCTCCTGTGATCATTCACTGAAAATAAAAAAAAAATGTATGTTCTCACATACAGAACAGACTTGTGGTTGCCAAAGGGGAGAGGGGGTAGGGAGAGGGGTGGATTGGGAGTTCGGGGTTAGTGGATGCAAACTATTACATTTAGGATGGATAAACAACAAGGTCCTGCTGTAGAGCACAGGGAACTATATTCCATATTCTGTGATAAACTATAATCGAAAAGAATATAAAACAAGAATGTCTATGTGTATAACTGAGTCACTCTGCTGTACAGCAGAGGTTGGCACAATATGATAAAACAGGTATACTTCTATAAAAAAAGAAAAAAAAAGGGAAAAAAATGTCCTCAAATTGCTGCCTTTATTTGCCATTCTGCAAGAACGTGCCTGGCCATTGACTTTTCTGCACACATATCTTAAGAAACACAGATGAGACCACTTTTGGCATCATCATCCATTCCCACCAAGATGAGTGCAGCTTTCGGGCTCATCTTAGACTGGAAAGTAGTTTCCACCAATAGCTTGTTGCTAACTACGGCGTCAATAAGAGGCTGCAGTGAACTACATTTTTCTCTCTTTTTTCCCCTGGTTGGCTCATTAGAGATCATGCTGTCCTCACCATCTCTGCAAAGGAGACAGGCTAGCAGCTGGCTTTAGAATGAAAAGGGGCATCACGGAAAGAGACATTCTGCATATATTCTACGGAGAAACCTATTATTTCAACACCTGACCCTTGGTACTATGACTTCTTTGCAATAGGCTAGCCTCAAATATGTGGTTTTTGAAAATTAAAATCCAAGAGGGGTCCGTTCAGGTCTCAAAGTGCATTCAATTGTCTCTTGGACACACTTCTTTTCACAGTGCTGTTGACAGACGTCCTTTTCTATAAATTAAGGGTCCTTTCCAATCTGATTCACCTGGCTAGGAGAAGCAGCCTTGCTACCCCAAGCTGGACTTACTATTGGAAACTGCAGGCAGGAGCCACCTTGCTTCCGTGTCACTTTGACGCACCATTGGTCTGATGGAGCCATCGTTAAAATTTTAGGCTAACACAGAATAGGGTTCATGACAAATTTACAAATATGCCTCCTGTAAAACTCCCTTCTGAGGCGATCCTCTTATGGCGGCACAAAAGAAAATAAAAAGGAAGATACTATCCAAATAGGATGTCTTGCACGACGGAAAAAAATGCTGGAAAGCCCAGAGACCAGAAATATAGGTTTAGGTTTTGTGGAACTAGAATATTCAGTGAGAAAAATCCCCTTAAGATATTCAAAAGAAAGAGTGCCACATTCATTGAAAAGACAAAGGACCACTGTTATCCACTTATTTCTGATTTCCTCTCTTATATATCCATCATCGGAACTCATGATATCCTTAAAAAAGTGCTTAAACATCATGCAACAGGGATAAAGTCTATAGATAAGGGAGGAGTTGGGAAATCTATGAACATCAAAAACTCTGTGTTCCGTTTATGTCCTTCTTGTGAGAGGCTCTCTGTGGTCTGGTCATCATCTTTGCTGTTATTATTAATCATTCTTATTTGGTAATGGAGACGTTGAGCTTTTCTTACTGAGAAATTCACAGGCTATACCAATGAAGGGAGAGGAAATGGGGGTAAAAAATTAACATTTTATAGTCATTAAAGCTGAGAAAACAAGCACCCTGCCCACACACACACACACACACACACACACACAGAGAATGCATAATAATCTGCCTCTCTATTAAAGGAAATTAGAGAAGTAACTTAAAACATGCAAGAAATTGAACTGCTGTCCTAAATTATATTGAATTCAAGACAGTTGATATAGCATGTAACTGTAGGGAATTCAGTAAGGGGTCCGCCCATCTAGGATGAAGAAAGGTCGCACGGCTCAAATCATACACTATTTATTTGCTACAGGATTACTGTGGTCTTTATATTAATCATATGGTATAAATGAAAGTCAATTTCTGCTGCTTCTCCATAGAAACATTGCATTATGTGGTTCCAACATTTCTCTCAATGTAAGTGAGCAATAAAGCATGTTATGGTAAAGGAAAGAATTAAATATAGGGTACCCCAAATGTAAGATAGATAGCTAGTGGGAAGCAGCCTCATAGCACAGGGAGATCAGCTCGGTGCTTTGTGACCACCTAGAGCGGTGGGATAGGGAGGGTGGGAGGGAGGGAGACGCAAGAGGGAGGGGATATGGGGATATATGTATACGTGCAGCTGATTCACTTTGTTATACAGCAGAAACTAACGCACCATTGTAAAGCAATTACACGTCAATAAAGACGCTAAACAGATATATAAGGTACCCCATGACTTTTTGGTATAGACAAGAAACCATCCATTTAGGAATCTTGGCCCCCAAGTGGACACTCGTTCTACTAAATTATTTTTGCTATAAATCTAGGCGCTCAAAGCTCCTATGACGAGAAAGGTACATGCAACATTTGATTTTCATGCCCCACAGCTGAAGGTGACCTTTCCTCCGATTGCGGACACTAAACACCCGTAAAGATGGCATAATTTTGAAGTTGCCCACCATTTCTTCAACATCAGAGGAGTCAAAATTGTCCATTTCTCTCATTAGCCTAATACTGGAATAATATTTCCGTGGACTATTTTGAACAATAACTGTCATCTGCCACATTTTTTTATAAAGGGAATTTTCATGTGTTTTGCTAGCATCCGCAGATCAGTCAATGCTCACATACTTTTGCATATAATCTTTGCAGACATGATATAAATTGTTATTTTCCCTGGTCACCTTGATAATTAATTCAAAATACAGAACTTTAGCTCTCCACATTACATAATATCTTATAGAAGCCCCCAAAGTGACAAAGAGACACATCCTAAAACGTCAGTGTGTGCCTTATTTCTGTCGGTATGTAGAATACATTCAAATGTGATCGAAAAGCAACTTGGAAAAACAGGGTGAAATCTTGTTATTTGAGGGTAGCATTAAGGTCTATAATAAAAATGGGGCTCAAGGTTGTCAAAGGTGACCATAGGTCCTGTTAAATTCTTTTCTGTTAGAAACATGACAGCTCATAGAAACGTGGGTTACAGATGTAGGGTGGGAAAAACACTGCATAAAAATAGAGGCGAGATATTAAAGGTGGCATTATACTTCCTAAATGACAACATAAATGACAACATTAAACAAAAGTAGGGTTTTTGTGTGTTTGCTTGTTTGATTTTTACAGAACCTGGGGTGTGGTCTCACTTGGGGTCTGCATGCTCTTCCAAAGATGTGAGGACCACAGGAGTTTTGCAACAGAACCGTGGGACTGGAGACTGCAGCCGCATCAGATAACGAAGGTTTTCTGACACTGTGTAAGTCTGGGGAAATTCCTCCTGCAATCCCATGTGGATGGGTCAGTGCATTGGGACTCATGAGATTATTATAACAGACACTTCACAAAGCACGTGCTGAGACCACATGGGCAGGTGGCTGGCCCACGAACGTCTTGGGCTGTGAACAGGTTTCTCCCTGCTTTCACATCTTTCCAAAGCTGGTTTTATAAGGCATTTGGCCAACATATTGCAGCCAGCACGCCTTTCTCTCCTATGTTATAAATTATTTACAATGTTTCCCCATGTAACTCTATCTCCTTAGATTTTCTAACCTTCCTATGCCGAGTTTCACGTTCTATATTTACCCACCGAGGTGAGAGGCAGGCACCGCTGGCGTTTAAAAATGTTATTTCAGCAAAAATGAGATTCCAAATGTTTAACGACCCCAAATCGTAACTAAAACAGTAGGTGAAATTGATAAATTGTGTTTTTAAATCAACTGACGTTCTACAAAATTCGATAAGCACACTGAAGGTGATCAGAGTGTGTGTACCAGTGTGGATGATCGGTGGGGTGGGTGTGTGACCGCAGGTGTACCTTAAAAGCATTTTAAAATTCAAGGCTATCAGTTTTCTCGAGGCATAGAAAGATGACAGTGATTTTTTTTTCTTCTTTTAGATTTTTCAGAATCCCTACAGGGGACATATCTTTTTCTGTAATGACGAGGAATAGAGCAAAACTACCTGGTTTCAAACCCTGGTTATTTTATTTCCTTACTGTGACTTTGAGGAAGTCTTTGAACCTTCTGGGTTTCACTGCTCCCTTTGGTAACATGAAAGCATCTACTCTAGGAGGGTGGTATAAAGATGAACTGACTTAGTACATCTAACTTACTTAGAACAGCATGTTTTGATTATAATTCGAAAGTTTTAAAATTCAAAACAAGTATGGGTAGATCTTGGAGATACTGTGGATTGGGTCCCAGACCATCGCAATAAGGCAAGTATCACAATAAAGCGAGTTACAAGAGTTTTTCTGGGTTTCCCAGTGCATGTAAAGGTGATGTTTACACTATACTGTAGTCTATTAAGTGTGCAATAGCATTACGTCTAAAAAAAACCCACAACGTACAGGCCTTAATTTTAAAACTAAAAACTTCTCACCATCCTCTGAGCCTTGAGCAAGTCATAGCAGTAACACCAAAGATCACTGATCACAGACACTATCACAAATATAATAACAAAGAAGTTCGAAATATTTCGAGAGTTATCAAAATGTGACACAGACCCCAAGTGAGCAAATGCAGTTGGAAAAACGAAACTGATAGAGTTATAGACTGTCTATAGACTTATAGACAGTGATAGGCAGGGTCGCCGCAAACCCTCAATTTGTGCAATAAAATGAGGTCTGCCTGTAATTGCTCTTTAAACCGTTGACCCAATAATTTAAAACATCTCTAAGCACTTGCTGTAAGAATTTCTCTGTAAGTGGTGCATATCCTCCAGAAGTGTTACATATTTTGGCTGTCATTATAATTTGGAAAAAGTAATTTCAACATTGTCTATGTAACAGCTAAAATAATACCTAAACAATCCCTAAGATAAACCCTGACAATACCTAAAATTCAATAATACGGAATGCTTTGAGATATCTGTTTTCAAGCTGTGTTCATAAACAAATCGTAAAGATTTGACAGATGTTACCACTGAAGCGTAATAATGCTTCTAACATTTGGAATGAGGCACCATCTAAATTCCCAGTTTTACGGGACATTTTTTTTTTTTTTTTTTTTTGGGT
>NW_006775372.1:551446-577885 GCF_000442215.2 Lipotes vexillifer
GGGCCTCTCACTCTTGTGGCCTCTCCCGTTGCGGAGCACAGGCTCCGGACGCGCAGGCTCAGCGGCCATGGCTCACGGGCCCAGCCGCTCCGCGGCATGTGGGATCTTCCCGGACCGGGGCACGAACCCGTGTCCCCTGCATCGTCAGGTGGACTCTCAACCACTGTGCCACCAGGGAAGCCTACGGGACATTTTTTAGGGCTGTATTTTGGGGCTCCAGAAACTCATCTCCCCATTTCCCTCCTACATCAGTGGAAACACCCAAGTGCACAGTTCTCTACTGGTCCCTGGGATGAAGCACTTAGAATAATTTTCCCTTCTGGGCTTCTCCCAGCTGAACCCCATGGACATTCTTCTGTTTCCAGCAGATCTCAGTCCCATCCTATTAGAAGCTAATGACCTTAGGAACTAGTCTGAAGACCTCCCTTTCAGCCAAATGTGGAAGAGCCCTCAATCTCCCCCGTTTTCCCTAAAGCTCTTGCCTTGAGAAAACACAGTTATTTGTAGGTTTTGCAAGTATTTGGGCTGATAGTCACTTTATAGAAAGGTAGACATGTAAAAGACCGTTCTCTATATATCCATTTCTTTTTTTAAAACTTATTTATTTATTTAGTTTTGGCTGTGTTGGGTCTTCATTGCTGCACGCGGGCTTTCTCTAGTTGCAGTGAGCGGGGGCTGCTCTTCGTTGTGGAGCACAGGCTCTAGGCACGTGGGCTCCAGTAGTTGTGGCACATGGGCTCTGTAGTTGTGGCTCGTGGGCTGTAGAGCGCAGGCTCAGTAGTTGCGGCACATGGGCTTAGTTGCTCTGCGGCATGTGGGATCTTCCCAGACCGGGGCTCGAACCCGTGCTCCCTGCATTGGCAGGTGGATTCTTAACCGCTGTGCTACCAGGGGAGCCCCTATATATCCATTTCTTCAAATAAGATAGTAAGAACCTGCAGAGAAAGTACCACTTTCCTCCCTTAGCAGAATCTAATTTTTTTTTTTTTTCTAATCAGGCAGCCCAGAAAAGGGGAGGTGATGAGTACGTTCGGAGGAAGTTGTGGGAAAGAAAAAACAGCTCTGCCATCTGACTGTTAGTAACTAGCCTGATAATGGCTAAGTGGGGTGGGCCCCACTGCATAAAAATAATTTGAGGTACCAGGAGATGAAAGTCGTCCATAAGCATGTGGGGATAAGATGGAAACAAGGACAGTGTGCAACCACGAAAAATGACCCAGATGACTCACCATCCTTGCGTGTAAGTTACTCAACTCCACCAAGATGGGCCTGGTCATCTCTGATGGTGGTGCTTTATCACTTCTGGAACATGCAACTATAAAACTATTCCATCTATCTAAACATCTATCTAATCTATCTATCTATCTATCTATCTATCTACCTACCTACCTACCTACCTATCCCATCTTTCTTCCTCTCCCTTCCTTCCTTCCCTTCCGTCCCTCCCTCCTTCGTTCTTTCCATCTGTCCATCTCTCTACCTATCATCTATCTCAACTATCATCTATTTATATCTACCTACCTACCTACTCACATCTATCATCTCTACCAACTGTGTGTCTATGTATCCATCCATCCATATGTCTCTATATTAATAAATCATTATCCATCTAGCATTCATATGTTTATCTATCTACAATCTACGTATCTATATCCATCCATTCATCCAACTGTTCATCCTTTATATCTGTCCATCAATCATCTATTCAATCTATCTATCTGTTTTTTGAGTTTATCATTCCTACTGTGTCCCCACCTCCCCTGACAGGATGATAGTAATTAATTTATCAAACAGGCTGCTCTATCTGCTTACTCAGCTGCTTTCACTGCACCCAGCGCCATCCCACCACATTCACACCACCACAACTGCTTCTGGAGAGAACACTCTCGAATCTTGCTCCCCAGAAGAGTTGGGGATAATTGGGAACCAGAAACACTGGCATCATTTTGCAGGCTTGTTGGAGATGCAGAGACTCCAGCCCACGCAATCCCTGCTGGATCAGAACCCGCCCTGTAGCCTGTCAGCACATCCTTGGAACAACGTTTGAGAATCACTGATAAAAATCGCAAATATGGGCTTCCCTGATGGCGCAGTGGTTGAGCCCGCCTGCCGATGCAGGGGACGCGGGTTCGTGCCCCGGTCCGGGAGGATCCCACGTGCCGCGGAGCGGCTGGGCCCGTGAGCCGTGGCCGCTGAGCCTGCGCGTCCGGAGCCTGTGCTCCGCAACGGGAGAGGCCACCACAGTGAGAGGCCCGCGTACCGCAAAAAAAAAAAAAAATCGCAAATATGCTCACACTTCTGTGCCATCTTTTACCGTCTGCTGCTTGAATTCAGGACAAGGTGCACACAGCATGCCTTGTGATTTGAGGCATGTTATCAGCTGCATGCTACTCCCCTCCTTCCCCACACCTTTCCCGGTGATACCTTCTATTTTCCAGCCAGGACAAAAAAAAAAGCCATGGTTCCCCAAACTTCCCGAGTCTTCTCACTTTGAGGGTGTGGAGTTCTGCCCTCCCGAAACATCCAGCATCACTGGTTTGTCTGCATGGATGCCCACATACTTGGAGGGATGCTGTTTGGGGTAGGAGCACTGCCTGCCCCTTGCAGACGAGGTTAAGGGGCAGTGTCTAGACTCCCACTGGCACCCCGGGTACCATCTCAAGCACCTACTGCTGCTTCCCGGCTACACTTCCCTGCTCTCCGCTTGGAGTCCCAGGATGGAGACAGCTTCCTCCTTCATTTTTAACAGAAGCCCCGACACAGAGCTGGGGTGATGGAGAAGCCTGGTTAACATTTGCAGAAAGAATAAACAGATGAATGAATGAATGTCTTCCTTCATTTTTAACAGAAGCCCCGGCACAGAGCTGGGGTGATGGAGAAGCCTGGTAAACATCTGCAGAAAGAATAAATAGATGAATGAATGAATGCATACATTTTTACCATTCGTTGAGTTATTCAGAATGGCCATTCAGAATGCATCAAATGGTGAAAAAAGGAATGACTCCCCTATTTCAAAAACTGGCTAGAGATCTAATTTTAAATCCACGAAAATGGCTTTTCCATTAAATTGATATGACATATGTTTATGTATTCATGAGATACTATGTACATATTTATAAAAGTTACTTAAATATTTACTTATATGTAAACACATATTTTGTATGAGATAATACAACTCGTATGCACTAGAACTGTAATACGTATATATAACATGATATGATATATATACATATCTGCAATATATGTGTAATATAAAATGTATGTTTTAAATATATAAAATATATATTACACATTATATCACATATATGGTATATTATGTATTATTTTATATACAAATGTATATAAATGTTTCATATAGTATAGCTTATATGTATCTATATAAATATAAAAATTACTTTATATATTTGAATATTTATTAAAATTCAGTTATAAATACACAATATATTAAAATATTTGTATGTAATATATAAATGTGTATGTATATATATGTGTATATGTGTGTGTATATATATATATCCTGTGTACGTCACATTCAGCAAACGACCTGAGCCCAACATGTAAAAAAAAATTCAGAGTTCGAACACACAGTCACAGTCTTTGCTGTTTTCCTTTATCTGATAATTAGCTAATATTATCATGACATCCATGAACTTGAGTTAGAAATTTTTGCTGCGCCCTTCATTGGTGAGGAGTTTGGGCTCTGAACACACGATCTGCCTTTGAATCTGAGTTCTGCTGCTGCCTTGTCGCTTAATGTTTCTGATTCTCAACATCTTCAGTTTTAAGATAGAAGTAATACAGGTGCCTGCCCCTTAGGGCTATCGTGACTGCTAAGATAAGGAATGACCAGGTGCCTGTGAGGACTGGACGAGTTAGGTCGCATCAGTATGGTAGTAATTTTCTGCCTCTCCAGTTGTATTCAAATAAATTTCTTTCTGTCGGAGATTTTCTCAAATAAGGCTCTCTATTAGAAAGATTTAAGGCATGACAACAAACGCAACTCAAAACCCAGCAACGTAAGAAGCAGCAGTGGCTGAAGTTAATAAACCCAAGTGTTCCATTTCAGGAAACATCCTCTTGTTATGAGTTTTACCGTCCACAGTGCCTTTCTCCAATGTCAGGCCAGAAGAAAATCCCTAGCGGGGACGCAAAACCTGTTCATGAGGACAAACCACAAGAAACTGATCTATTACCAACTGAGTGCACCGTTTATCACCTATGTCAGATGTTATCGCTTAGTTTTTAAAGTGAAAAAGACATCTAAAGAAGGAAAAATAAATAAATATGACAGGCCACCTACAAAAAAAGAATGGACGCGTAATTATTTGCACAAAGCATTAGAAAATACTGTGATATTTTATTATTAAAAATGCTGCTGAAAAGTTTATACATATGTGTCCAGCCATATATATCTTCTATCATTACTTAAGGCAAAATCAAAAACAAAATCGCAAAATAATAATCCAAGAAACCATTAAACCCTGCGTGCCAGTGAAGGTCAAGAATAAAAGCCTAGGAAAGTTTTTTTCTAACTTATGTTTTTTTTTTCTTTTTTTTCCTCTTTTTTATAGATAGCAAGTATATTTTATTCTCATAGAACTCTATGAAGATTCTATAACTTCTTTCCATGTAGAAATATCATTTAAGGTGTATTAAATTGCTTTTGATCATAATCCTTTGTAAAAGCTAAAGTTATTCACTTAACAAGAACTCTTTTTTTGTTTCCTTATCCAAATGTCACAAGCCTGATACATTACTGTGCATATTGCTAGCAGAAGACAATTGGAAATACTAAACAAATACTGGAATTCACATTACAGACATACCGGACCCACGTTGGTGCCAAGCATCACGTCCTCTGTAGTTTCCTGGAGAGCCTATTCGTCGTAGCTTAGCTGGCGTAATACACAGCTTGCAGAAATGGCCTGACAATAGCTTTCAAAAATGATGAACAAAAGTCGTACCCATGACACCTCTAGCTGCAGGAGTGATGCTTCACTCTATGCAAAGTTGGGATTATATTTCACATATGTATACACAGAGAATCACTCTTAAATTTAAACCAAGATGAACAACAGAATTTATTGGATGATCTGTATGCATTTTTAAAAGAACTCTCTTTTTCTAGGGGGGCCATTTTCAAACACTTTGATAGACATTGCTACAGTTTTAGTTTAGGGGTTCAATAATCAAAGATTATACAAAGAGACAAGGAATTTGGACTATCTTTGTGGAGAAGGTCCACCTTGGCAAAGACATTTAATGCTGGGTTTCCATGAGAACCATATGCCCAGAGACATTACCTTCAAGTATCTTTGGCTACGATTTCCCGGTGTTGCAATAACTCTTGAAAGACAAAACATAAAGTCACCATGGTTACTATGTTTTTTCCTTCCACTTTAGGACACTTGCAAAAGATTCCTTAAGGAAAATTAAAAGGACGATGAGAAAATGACAAAGTGCCAGAGGGACAAACTTCTCATCCCTGCCTCACCAATTTAAAATGACTGAATATTTCTGTGTGTTATCTTGACAGTGAAGCCATCCTAACTTCCCGGAAAACCCGTGCAAAGCACTTTTAATGTTCTATCCTTTTGTTTGTTTTCTCTCTGTAATACTCATGGATCAGTGACTGATACACAAATCCACAAATGGTAATAGCTTCAGACAAGCATATGTTTTATCCCATAAATGATATAAAAAATAAAAATCCCTGCTTACTGATAAATAAGGGACTTACTGCTTAAACAGAAAGGAAAGACACATGCCCTCTTTCAATCTGATTAGCTAAGCTGAGCAGGTATTTCATCAGCCAAACCCTTCTGCAGCTGCTGGGGAATACAGAGCTGTATTGACTCAGCAGAGTTTGGCCCTACCAAAGACAAGCTTTCTTTTCCTTTTTGGCAGGACCCTGGGATGGGAAGCAACTCTTCCTCAACAGATTCAAAGAACCAGAACTACAGAACGAGACTTGTATTCTGTTTTCCCCCCGCAGTCACTCTGCATGTGCGTGCGTGTTTCTAATTCAACAAGCTTTAAATAGGCTCCACGCTGGGGATCCATCCTGGGGTTGCAACTTCATGAAGCCTTAACACACAAAAATAAAAGTTTTCCTAAAAATAACGGTCTCCTAAGAATGCTGTCGCATGCACTTTCCAGCCCAAAAAGGGGAGAGAGAGCCTAGTCGAACAGACGGTCTAGGTCCACTGTGTGACAATCACATCCTCCTACAAATGAAACACGTTAGAAAACCCCATGTCTGTTGGCCACAAGGAATTAAGAAGAAAATCCTCCTTTGCCCTGGAGGAGACAGAGGTGATATGACTAATGTATATATCGATTTATATACATACAGACCACAATGGAAAGCACAATCTTGCTAAAAGCTCTTTCAAACTGAAAACACCAATAAAAGTTTTTTTGTTGCTGTTGTTTTTGTTTTTGTTTTTCTCTCTGTGTGTGTTTGTTTAAACGCACAGCTATATACATTTTTTTTATTTTTATTTTTACAAAGTTTCTTAAATAGAGTTCAGGCTGGCAAAACATCTCTTTGCACAGAACTCTACATATGTAACTGCATAGTCAGTTCTTTTATTTTAATAATAAAATTCTACTTTTCCTTCTCTCTGGATTACACCTCCATATGCTGGGTAAAAGCCCATAGATTCTTTCTTCACTTAAGTAGAGCCATCTGTCGTATGGCACAAAAAAGAACTTTTATTTATTTATTTCAATTGTAATTAAAAAAAAAAAAGTGTCCTCGGCTGAGTTCCAGAAGTGTCAGCTTCTATGGTCACATTGGAAACATCCAGGTCCTTGAGACTTCGATGTCCTAGTTGCACTAAAGTTTGCCGGATGGTGGAGATCTTAAAGCAGTATTGTAACAGCAATGTATACGTTTCACATTTCGTAGGGTCAGACGTTGATCTCATTGTACTGGGAAATGCCAATGGAAAGGGTCTGCAAGGACACAGTGGCTGCCCTTTTGCTTTTTCTTGTTTTGTTTTGTTTTGTCTTAAGCCAAACATTCCTTGTTTGGAGATGTTGCTTCTTTCTTTCTCTCTTCGATGTGGCTGAGTGGAGGCGCAGAGGGAGGGGAAGAAGACAGCAAAGCTATACTCTAGTGGTTGAATGCCCGTGGGGTAAATTTGTACTGTTTTGTCCTCCACTGAAGGTATTGAACGTGTGCAAAGGCTGCATCCCCGTCAGTGTGTTGGGAATCATAGTGATGGTATTTGGTGTCATAAGTGGGATGTCATCGGGGGACCTGCGCAGCGTGAGGGTGTAGTCTGGAGGGCAGGTGAGCCTCAGCGTGTCGTGAGCCTGCAGGGACTCACACTCGTGATCATGCTCTAGCTGTTTCATCTGCAGGGACATGATCTCTTCGTTCTGGATGTGAGCGATGTCATTCGTGGTATTTCTCTGGGGACTGGGGCGCCTGTGTGTCTCATGGCGCCTCTTGTCCTTCTTATAGTACAGTGCTGCGAATGCCAAGATGTTAAGGAAGAGTAAGGATGCCCCCACGGCAATGGTGACGCTCAACTCAGTGGAATAATCCCGTTTGGTTTCGATGAGGACGGTGGTGTCCTCGGGCCCCGTTTTATGAGGGTCCTTGGAGTGTTTGGGGTTGTTGGCGGGAGTGATCGCCGGGCGTTTGGTCGTGGGCCATATCTTGGCAGGAGATCGCCGAGTTCCGGAGGGAAAGGAGGTCATGTCCGGAGGAGGAACCTTTGTGGTTGTGGACACATACTGGAATATCTCATTCAAGTTGTGCAAGTGAGGCACGAGTTCCAACCAGAAAGCCACTTTTGTGGCTCGGTAATGGTCCCTCACTCTGGGTTTCAAGCCAATATGCAGATAGAGCTGGTCTTTGGGGTTATACTTGGACCAGGCCACTTCCTCAAAGCGATTGGGTTTTGTGTGAATGAACTTGGTGTCCTGAGGAACTGGCTGATTAGGATCACTGGGGACAGAAGGGAGAAAAAAAGAGAAAGGTCACACTCTTCCACATTTCCCAAGTAAATTTTAATCAAATACAATGAAATTACAATCAGATAATCTCATGTGTTTACTGATATGCACAAAGTACTCAAGTCGCAACAAATACATGGTGTTTTAATCCCGACGCGCTACCATTTTGCCTTTTCCTTAAAATCCCCTTACCTTTATTTTAAAAATAATTCCTGATGGCAGTATGATAGCATTTTCATAACACTTCTACATTTTTTAAATGCATCCAATTATCTTCCATGATAAAGAAGGAAACCAAAAATGTGTCTTGCATTTCAAGTTTAACTACTTTTGAGTCAGAAATCTCAACCAGGGTGATTTGCCCCCAAGAGGGCATCTGGTAACATCTGGAGATCTTTTTTGGTTGTTATAAGTGAAGGGTGGTGCCATGAATGGGTAGATGCCAGGGTGACTGTTAAATATGCTCCAGGGCACAGGACAGCCCCTCCACAGCAGAGAAGTACCTGGTCCCAGGTGTCAGTATTGAGGCTGAGAAATCCTGATTTAGAGGCTATGGTCCAAAATTTGTGCCATTCTCTTTCTTCCTCAAGAATTGCTTCTTAGGTAAATGAATAGATACTGTGGTTACAACTAAAATGTATGTTAAAAATCAAATAAAAACTAGCTTTTGTAATTACAAGATGTTAATAAATAGAACTATGAATCAATTGTTCGTTCTCTCTCAGAAAGAGAAATATGTATGTACTTGGAAACCTTCTGAAGACTGAGTCACGTAAAGATCAAACAACATTCCGTTGATTTAAGAAGTTTGGTAAGACGGTGCTTTTAGATATGCAGAGTTAAGGATTTTAGGAAAAGTACCACACGATGCAAGAAATTGAGGGTTTTTATAGATTTCAAGTGTGCATGGCAACTATGAACCTAAGAAGTCTCCTATGATTTACATAAGGGGACACGGGCAGAAGAATAATCATCAAAATTGAGATTCTCCACAAAACATGGTACTTGAAACATCTTTGCAACTAACTCTTTTAAGATAACAAACAACCTCCCCCAGCCCTGCGAAGATATCATATTCTCATTGCTTCCATTTTTTTTAGGCTTGGTAAAGTGAGCTGTAAAACAGGTTTCATCTTAATGTGTAGTGGTTTGGAAAATTTGAGATCATGCATGATATAATGCCACCTAGTTGACACTGAATATTCAGACATGATGTGCAGACCCAGTTTGCTCAGATCTATTGCTCCAGGTGCTCTAACTTCTATTTTCCAGGTAACACTTTTATGAAGCTGCCTTCAGCCACTGCCTGTTTGCTCATGTATCAGAAGGCTGGGGAACCCGAAGGTCCCACTGGAAGACCTAAAGACTACAGACATTCTCAAGTAGTGTGCAGGATGCAAACGATGCACTTGACCAACAGATGCATCTGCCAAAGGAAGGACTTTAGTCCTCAGTCTGAGGCTGTCAAAATCATTTCCATACATTAAGTTCTGCATCTCTCCCTCTTTACAAGCTGTGAAATCTTGAGCAAACCCTTAAGCCTCTCTTAGCCTCATCTTCCTCATCTATAAAGTGGATAAGAATACTGGAATGGAAAGGAAGTGAGAAAGGTTAAATAATAACTACAAAATTCCTGGCATGCAGTAAGAGCTCAATAAATAGTATCCCTCTCTGCAATGTATAAATTAGAATACCTACAAATTGCTAGTGAGAGTGGACTATAAATAACATACTGTATATAGCCACAGAATATATGTAACACTATACATTCTACATAGTATATGCTACATAAAGGTATACTGTATACCAGTATACATGGTACACTAATATACTAGATATAGTGTATGCTGCATAACAATATACTGTATATATGGTACACTGTTAATTATATATAGTATATACTGTTTAAAAGTATACTGTGTACATCATAGCATACATGGTACAGTATATATTCTATATAGTATATGCTATATCAAAGTATACTATACACTGTGTATAGTATATACCACATAACAATATACTGTATACCACAGTATACATGGTACACTGTATACTGTATATAGTATACATTGTATAAAAGTATACTATGTATATCATAGCATATATGGTACACTATATACTGTATATAGTATATGCTGTATCAAAGTACACTGTATACCAGTGCATACGTTATATTATACACTGGGTACAGTATATACTGTATAAAAGTATACTGTATACAACAGTACATACTGCATACTATATACACACACAGACATATATATATATAGATGCAGAGGTATATATATGATCATAGATATGATTATATATGTGGTATGCAGGACAAAGAAATTTTACCACATAACTGAGTACACACTAACTGCTGTGCTCGTATTAGTGAGATGATAAAATATAAAAAATTATAGGTCTTAATACTATGAGCTTTCTTATTTATGTGTTCATTTATAAGCATTTATGTACTTTAAAATAATCTGCTTTTAATTCATTTTTATATTCTTATATGTTTTTGAAAAATGCTGGATTTAATATAGCACCTCATGTTTTTTTATTTGAGTCTTCTGAAATACACTGTTGGAAAATTCCTATTTAATTGGAATCTCTCATGGAGAAATTTGTCATCGATTTTTACTGTTCTAAAAGCAACGAAAGGGAGCGAGGATTCCTACTATGTTTGCATTGATCTGATTTCACAGAATTGGGTCTTAGTTGTACTGACCTTTTACTGAAGAGAGGGCATCTAGGAAAGAGAGTGTCTTTTCATGTAGGATATTTGTCGATTTTTTTATGGAATTCGGTGTACATTTGAAAGGTAAGGAAACACATTTATTTTGTTCTCAGAGAATAGAGGATTTTGAAAATCCGGTAAGTATGCTTTAGCCCGATACAATCTATCAAAGCTCTTGGAGATGCACACTCAGAAGCCTTAAACCAAGATAAACTCACGGTGCTTATGAAGGCTCATCATTTTCCCTTGTCAAACGCCCCAACGACAGTAAGATCTCTATGTGGGATACCACTGCCTTGTTGTTTAGACTTTGCTTCAGCACATGGCGTGTTCTAATTCCCATGAGTAAAGTTAAAGATGATAATGATTAAGGAGAGAATGAAACAGACACACCCTCTTTCTCTAGTAAAAACCTCAATACCTATCCATACTCCTCGTCACCTAAACATACATTTTCACCTGTCATATTTCATTTGTGATATCATCTTAGAAGTGGAGGGTTAAATGCGTCTCCAAGGTCTTGTGGTTCATTTTATTTGTGAGAGATGGGTAACATGCTCCCTTTAAAAATACCAGTGAACCCTCTGATATGCTCCTTTGGATGGTATAAGGTTCTCCTTACCCCTAAACCAATGTCGTGGTTGACTATTTGTCCCTAGACCTCTAAGAAGAAAACTACCCCCTGCACCAAGGAGTATGTGTTCAGTCCGTCCTATACAACCGGTAGAGATGTTCCTTCACTGAGCTTAAAATACTTTGGGGCAATAAAGGTCCCTTTTAAAACCAGGCTTTGACTGCAACTCTATCTAACCCATCTTTCCTGTCTGTTTCCTGATTTTTGCAAAGATTGAGCAACAGTTGAAATATAAATCAATCACAGGATATGAGCAAAATCAAAAGTAGAGATGGCATCTGAAAACCAATGAAAAATACGTCATCCCACCCACTCGACCTATACCACTGTATTTCGACATATTGGAATATACGTTGTTCTTCTTACATAATATATATTGGCTTATTGGCCAACAGCCTTCCCATCTCTGAATTCCAAGAGCCTCCGAGGCCTTCCATACAGAATGGTGAAGGTACTGTTCACAGCCACATCTTCTGTAGAGACCCTGATTCTACCCATTTTATCCACCTCTCCCCACACAGAACCCAAATTGCATTGGTCCTTGATCAATGAGCACCTGATTTCTACTGAGTGGCCAGGACCAACCCCTTCCTACCTATTCCCAAAGAGGCTGGATGTGACAAAGAGTTTAAATCTGTGTAATCATTCATAAACCTTGGGATTAGTTTTAATTTTTCCCAGACACAACTTCTCATTTATCAAAACTCTCCAAGTAGCCTTATTTCTAGCCTAATACTTAATGTCCTGGCTTCATTGTCCTTTCCCAGCGCTGTTTTGGGTTAGTCTTCTCACCTGGATTATTGAAACAGTCTCCTAGCAATGAAAGCAGCCTCCTCTGCTCCCTTTCCCTCCCTCCTCTTTTTTCCTTTCCCTCTCTCTTTCCCTCCCTCTCTCCTTCCTTCCATCCTTCCATCCTTCCTTCCTTCCTTCCATGCCTACCACACACACCATCCCCACATTTTGTTTTCTCTGCGTAACAACAACAACAAAAAATTGGCATACCAGATATATCTACACTTAAGCCTACATGTAAGGTCAGAACTGTTAGCTTTGGTCATATAAAAAGAAGCCCCAGTGTTCACTTCATCTCAGCAAACGTATGAATAGTCAGGATCATCGGGGTGCTGTTTACGAGGGGCAGCAGATGTGAAGTTCCACCCAGCGACCACGGCAAAGCATGTTCTGACACAGCGTAATCCTTTCTTCCCAGACATGTGTTGTGATTAGACGTACGATAGGATATTCTTATAACCAAACTCCTGTCTCTGTAGTGCTTACAGGGAGCAGTGGATGGTACTCAAGTGTATTCCATCATATTCTGTGGGTGACTGCCTGAGTATGGGTTCTGGAGAACAGAGTTAAGCATCTCACCTCACACTGTGGCATCAGGGATGGTTTACCCTATGCTGCTCTTCCCTTGCTGGCATCAAATAAGGTCTGAGACCCTTAATGACATGAGAGATGGTTTAATCCCATGCTGTTCCATTACTGGCACCATACTGCCTCATTCTCCTCAGCTGGACGGCTTTAGCAGCCCCCTAGGGACAAAGAAATCCTCCACCACACAGGGCTGATCATGCCACTACCCTATTTAAAATCAATCAGTGAAAAACGAGCAACCACCTCATAAGCCATATCATCCATTGGCAAACGCCTAAATCACTGACTTTGCTCAATCCCCCATTTTTTGTTAAACCATAAGCTACTGAAATGTGATCCTCCTGACTTACGTTTGAAATTGCACACTGCGTTGCAGGTTAGAGGAGGTTCTGAGTAACTTTCTTAAAAGATGATTTGAGGGCTTCCCGGGTGGCGCAGTGGTTAAGAATCCGCCTGCCAATGCAGGGGACATGGGTTCGAGCCCTGGTCCGGGAAGATCCCACATGCCGCGGAGCAACTAAACCCGTGCGCCACAACTACTGAGCCCACGTGCCACAATTACCGGAGCCCATGAGCCTAGAGCCCGTGCTCTGCAACAAGAGAAGCCACCGCAATGAGAAGCCCGTGCACTGCAACGAAGAGTAGCCTCTGCTCACCGCAACTAGAGAAAGCCCGTGTGGAGCAACCAAGACCTAATGTGGCCAAAAATAAATAAAATTAATTAAAAAAAACAAAAAAGAAAGATGATTTGAGTCATTCCAACCACCTTTCCAATGTGTTGTGAAAACTCATTGCATTAATATCCCCAAGTACAATTTCAGCTATGCTCCACATGGACCACAGAAATAAAAATAGCTCCTGCTTGGATAAAATCCAGATTTTTCAGACTGACATCCGAGGACATCCATTAGCGATATCCTGTTACCACAGTGAGATCTCTACCTGGACTCTGGTCAGATGACGGCTATTCCTCCAAGCTAAGTCCTTATTCCTTCCCCATCCGCTACTTTAGCATCTTTATGAAATCCAAAAGTATCCTAAACACGCACCACTAGTGGCCACAGGAGTATACTGGGCCAGGGATTAAGCCCAAGCTGTCTTAAAACTCCACCACTGTGTTCCCCAAACGAGGGGCGTGAACCACAGGCAGTGAGCAAAGTGATTTTACGAATATAGAGTTATGAAATTAAAAAGCACTCAACATCTTAAAAAACATTTGTTTCTTTTTTTGTGGTACGCGGGCCTCTCACTGCTGTGGCCTCTCCCGTTGCGGAGCACAGGCTCCGGACGTGCAGGCTCAGCGGCCATGGCTCACGGGTCCAGCCCTCCGCGGCACGTGGGATCTTCCCGGACCGGGGCACGAACCCGTGTTCCCTGCATCGGCAGGCGGACTCTCAATCACTGCGCCACCAGGGAAGCCCCTTAAAAAACATTTTAAAGAACACTCAACATTTTCAATCCTCACTTAGTCGTTGACAGGTCCTGGTGACCTATAGGTTTGGTGCTAGCATTTCTCTACCATCTCATGACATTAATTTCCTTTTTCTTTTTTTTTTTTTCTTTTAAACAACCAGAGAAAATCCATCTCAGGGCCTTTGGCAGGCAAGCACAGCTAATGAGAATTTAATGGCTTTATTTGGATTTCGTAGTTTTCTTTAATGGTTCAGTTAAATTGATGATGAATGATCCTAGTTTTCCATTTAAGAAAATCATATAAAGTTTATTCCCAAAACACGTGAGAGAAAAAGAAAGTAGGTGGCTTTAACAAAAGTAAGTCATGATTTGTGTTTAGATGTTATGGAATTAATGATAGGTTTGGATGGTGATGTAGTCGATAGGCATGGCCATGGTGTGGGAAACGCTCCTGTGAGTATTTTTGCTTCAAAAGAAGGCAACAGTTTGCAAGAACAGGCATTACCTATCTGAGTTCTATGACACAATTGGGCATTGGTCCTCCCTTTAAAAGGGGTTATGCACTGAACTGTTTCCCCCTCAAATTAAGATACACTGAAGTCCTAACACCCAGGACCTCACAGTGTGATCTTATTGGAAACAGGGTCATTGCAGATGTAGTCAGTCAAGTTAAGATGAGGTTACAGTGGGAATTCCCTGGTGGTCCAGTGGTTAGGGCTCTGCGCTTCCACTGCAGGGGGCACTGGTTCGATCCCCGGTTGGGGAACTAAGATCCCGCAAGCCATGCGGCCCGACCAAAAGATAAAAATTTAAAAAAAAAGATGAGGTCATACCGGAGCAGGATGGACTCTTAAACCAATATGATTGGTGCCCTTATAAGAAGATGGTCAAAATAAAAAAGAACAAAATAATGCCATTTGCAGCAACATGGATGCAACTAGAGATTATCATACTAGGTAAAATAAGTCAGAAAGAGAAAGACAAATACCATATGATATCACTTATGCGTGGAATCTAAAATATGACACAAATGAACTTACCTACGAAACAGAAACAGAGTCACAGACAGAGAGAACAGACTTGTGGTTGCCAAGGGGGAGGGGAGTGGGGGAGGGATGGAGTGGGAGTTTGGGATTAGCAGATGCAAACTACTATACATAGGATGGATAAACAATAAGGACCTAGTGTACAGCACAGGGAACTATACTCAATATCCTGTGATAAACCATTATGGAAAAGAATATGAAAAAGAATGTATATGTGTCTATAACTGAATCACTTTGCTGTAGAGCAGAAATTAACACAACACTGCAAATCAACTATGCTTCAGTAAAGATAAAAAAGAAGATGGCCGTATAAAGACAGACGTGCTGGGAGACTGCCACGGTATGAGAGACACAGAGCTTGGAGAGATGCAGCTACAAATCAGGCAACACCAAACATTGCCAGCAAAGCACCAGAAGCTAAGAAGCAGCATGGAAACATTCCCCTTTGGGCACCAGAGAGAACTCAGCCCTGCGGACACCTGCATTGTGGACTTCTAGCCTCCAGAACTGTGAAATACACTTCTGTTGTTTTAAGCTACGTCATCTTTGGTACTTTGTTGCAGCAGCCCTAGGAATCTAATAAACAGGGGTTACTTAAAAATACTTGCTGACTTGACCTCAATCACCTCCTTGTCGAAAAAAGAACCTTCTGGGGACAGACAAGCATCTCTCCCCGGCACGGTTGTACCGTCTCCGTTTCCCATCGTTTTTCTTAGGTCAAACTTGTAAAGTGGGACAGTCCAAAGCGGGTCTCGGTACAACATATTTTCCACTCAAGAAACGTGCCACACTTTTCCTAAGACTGCAAAACCATGAAATCACTTCCCACCAGAGTATTTGGAATCATTGTAAAGAATGATACCTGCTGACCCCCTACACTTCCCTGGCATCCCCGCATCCTCTCATGAGAGCTACATGAGGCTCAGGCACTGCAGGGCTGTTGCAGTGTGGGGCCTAATTCCACCCCGTGGCGACCCACAGGAAGATTCTCCATCCTCCAGAGCCGGGAGGATCTTCACTGTAAAGTCGGTACAAGAAGCTCAAGGTTAATGACAGAAGCGCAGGCAGGCAGAACAGAATGATACCTCATTAATTTCCACAATTAGGTTATTCGACAAGAGGAAATGAAAAGATGCTCTGATATTCGTAGCTCCTTAAGATGCTGGGGAGTCTTTTCTTTCGCTGTTTGCAGAGAATCTGCTCAGTGGAATATGGGTGGACTCTGTTGTATATGTAACGCTTGTATACTTCCTACTTTATTCAGCCAATGAGCTTTCTATATGTGTCTATAGATACATATACAGATAAATATACACACATGTATGAAATTTATATTAATGAAATAAACACATGTAAATATTTATATATAAACAAAATGAATATATTTTGTGTGCATATGTATATATAGAAAATAAATCTCACAACAATGGAGAAATCCTATGCATGTATATAGATACATTATGCACATATATACCTTACATACACACACACACGGGATTTCTCTACAGTTATGAGATTAGGAGTTATTACATGTGCATATACATATATAATATATACATTATATACACATACAGTATTTCTATATATTTATTATGAGATTTATTTCATTCCTTGGCTATGCATTCCATGTGGCACATGTATTTTTTTTTTTTTTTTTTTTTTTTTGCGGAGTGGGGAGCCCTTCCTCATTGTTCTGAGAATAAATTTCAAATTCCTTTTCAAATTCTACTTAGTCCTACATGATACCTTTTTGTTTTTTTTTGTTTGTTTTGTTTTTTTGTTTTTTTTTTCTTTGCGTTATGCGGGCCTCTCACTGTTGTGGCCTCTCCCATTTGCGGAGCACAGGCTCCGGACGCGCAGGCTCAGTGGCCATGGCTCACGGGCCCAGCCGCTCCGCGGCATGTGGGATCTTCCCGAAACGGGGCACGAACCCGCGTCTCCTGCATCGGCAGGCGGACTCTCAAGCACTGCGCCACCAGGGAAGCCCTGGCACATGTATTTTGATAACCCTATTATTTACCAAACAAGACAAGGTCCTACCTAGATTTGAAACTCCAGGATCAGTTTCCCATAGAATAGCCAAATATATCTAAATCTGACCCCAGTAGCAAGTGGAGAATTTTCAATATGCATCTAGCACCTTAGTGAAAATCTGACTTGATAGAAAACCATTCAGGGGTAAAGAAAGAATGAGGTCACCCTCGATGTTGGGGGGGAAAATGACTGCTTTTGTTATTGTGTGTGCATGCCTGCACACCGCCGTCTAGCCAGTCATGGAAACCACACTTACACGGAGGAACCAGACAAACAATAACCTGATGGCGAGAAGAACATACCCAGTTTTGGCGAAGTTTGTCCAGTACGTCATGACCACCGCGCTGAGCATGACATCATTCTTGGAGAAGTTGCAGCTGAAGAGCTCGGTAGGGCCAATCATGGGGATCCCGAAGACATAGGGGACTTCGTCGCCATGGGCTGAGTCCGCCCAGCTGGGCTTCATCTCGCTTTGGCAGTGGTGGTAGAAGGCATAGAAGTAGGTGGGTGAGCCGTACTGTGCATGCAGGTCTGCGGTGGCCACGGCGGGGGCCACCCACTGGTGGTCGGTGAACAGAGCCACCAAGGTTTTCCGCCGCGTTTCGGGGTTCTCCTTATCTGCCCAGTCCGTGTACATGAACTTGATGGTCTCCCGCAAGGTGTCCTTCCCCTCCGGGTAGCCGTAAAGGTTGTCCACGAAGTTGGACACCAAGAAGTCAAAATCGTTGGGCGTCACACCATCCTCGTTATCCACGACGCCGTCCACGAACTTCAGCCCCTCCCCCTGGTTGACCCCGAGCATGATGTCATAGTTAAGGAATTCCCCCTGCTCCATCAGGATCTGAGGGTCATCGGGGATGACATCTCCGTCAATGACGGGCCCGAAGGAGATGTGGTACGTGGCCGGGGTGATGGTCTGCTGAATGAGCTCTTTGTAGTTCTTATTCCGAAGGCATTCCACCATATCCGTGGTATCCAGCATGTTGCAGCCGACTTTATCTGCCAATATCCGAGTGTACTTGGCAGGCTGGTAGTTCACGGCCCAGCTGGACAGGGCGGTCCCGCTCTGGATGATGGCCTTCTGGAACAGACCTGCAGGTGCAAAATTGTGGACATGCAAATGAAAACCCGCAAGACAGAAAAGCAGCTTTTACTCAGCAAAGAAGGCTCTGATTGTCTCTCGGGCATGTGAATTTCTGGATACTGCAGCATTCAGCGCATTCGGCATCTCTTTCTCTCATTTCTATCTCATCTTCCCCCTCCCCCACGTGCCGGACAGTGGTCTTATAGGATGCTCTCAGACACACACACACACACACACACACACACACACACACACACACACACACACAGAGTTTAGAAAACGAAACTGCGTTTACACTTTAGCTGCAGTGTAAAAACATACAACCTCTTTCTCCTTCCCCAATTTTGTGTAATATTAGTGTCTCCATCCCCAGAATTCGTAAATAAAGAGTCTCAGAGTAATCACAACTCTCCAGCCTCTAAAAATATGCTTTGTGGCCATAAGAGGTCAAAGGCTGTTTTCTCTTACTGGCAAAACCAGTTACCACTTTATTAGAGGGGGAAGATCCACTGAAATCAGTTTCAGAGTATAAATTCTGGAATGCATTTTTATTTCCACGCTCCATATACTGAAGGTGCTAAAAACATGCAATTAAAATAAATTCATTAAATTAGCTATTCCTAAAGAAATCTTCCCTTGAATGCCCTGCTAAAACGTACCTTTTTTCCAAAAAAAATCATTAATTTCAAAGTTGCATCCACTCAAAGCCCAGACTTTTGTACAATTCATTCTGCCACATTTTAAACATGTCTGTTTGGTGAGAAACTGGAAAAATCTTGGGCTGTTTTATGAGTAAAATTCTGTGTAGCTTAAAATTTCCTATCTGATCAGTCTAGTATGTGGATGTCCAGAAGTAAATAAAAGTCTATTTTTAACTGCTCCAGTATGAGACGGAAGGCCATAAGATCATGGTATTCTATTCCTTATCTCTTCCTGCCGTTCCCTTGAACTCCAGCATGATCTAGCTCTGACGCCTCGTAAGTCACTGGGAGAATGAACGCATTCAGCGGGGAGTCCAGAGGTCCATGCCCTGTCGATATTTAAGGCCATACAAGCAACCAGGGATGAAGGAAACATGACAGCAATCAGGAAAATGTGATTGTAAAGACTAGAGGATTGCCTACCGATGACACACAAGACTGAGCTGCTTAAAACGATCTGGCTTTGCCCGACACATCATCTATCTCGTTTGGGGCCAATTTCCCAATGTTTACCATTCCGTTGGAAATGTGCAAGTACTGACTTGTGTGTCTGGCTCTCAAGGTGAATGTTTTAAAGCACCTTAAGGAAATGATGTCCATATCGGATCTATTAAAAGACATTCATAAATGAAGACAACCAGAATTAGACAAGTGTTGCTAGAAGTTACACATTTTCTCTCTCTGTCATAACTGTTGGCCGTGATTGAGGTAGCCGTGTGTGTGTGTGCATGTGTGTGCGTGTGTGTGCGTGTGTGTGTGTGTGTATGTATGTTTTGGTAGGGAAGTAATACAACCTGGGATAAAACTTGAAAAATTAAAGAAAAAGTCACCTATAATTCATACTATAAAATAGGAGATACTTTAATATTTTTAGTATCATTCCTTCTTAGTGCTTTCCCTCCCTTTGGTCTGTTGTGTATAACTGTGTCCAATATCTGCATAGTATACTGATGTCATAATTAAGGAACTCCCCCTTGCTCCATCAGGATCTGAGAGTTGCTTGGAATGGCAACCCTGTCCATGACAGGGTCAAAAGGGAATGTGGTACCCGGCCAAGGTGATGGTTTGCTGAATGAGCAATTCATATCATGTGTCCCAGGTTAATGCATATCTTAAGCACAATTCTTAAAACAAATTATTGTTCCTTCGAGTAAATGCACGTGTCATTTACAATGTTCTTGTCTTTCTGGTCTTGTAGCTTTTCCTTTCATTCTTTGCTATGAGAATGCTGTGGTAGACAACTCCATGAAAATACCTTTTTCCCATGTGTATGTTGATTTCATTAAGTTATATCACGACAAGTGAAATTCCTAAGGCCAACAGTCTGGGTATGTTCATTAATTCTTAATTCTATTGCTGGGTTGATTTTAGAGAGCTACTTTGCGGAAATGATGCAAAGCATTACCATATTCATTTCTGATCTACTGATTTAAGGAATTAACACTCTTCCCCCATTAGTTTTGGCTGACATGTGTTTGATTACTACTAGAGTTGGTCCTGACTATTTTGTAAATGGAGAACCATGATTATATCCGTTGAGAAATGGGAAAATACAGGTATTTTCTAAAACGCTATAGGAATCATTATCACTAATGATCTAATTCACTTGCTTTTTCCTTTTTTAATAAAGGGTTAATACAAACATAAGCTTTTCTTTCTACCTCTCCTCAGCCATTACGAAATAAAGAATCAAGAAATTCAGACTTCACAAGACTTAAAAATCATCGTCAATCATATCTTGCTAATGAAGCAATCAGAAAGTCAGCAACTTGTCCACGATAGTGTAGGAAGAGAGGGAAAAAATGGGATGCTGTCATATGGCACGATGATATTTCCCTTTTTTTTTTTTTTTTTAACATGTTTAGGGTACTTTAAAGAAAGATAATATAAGACTCTTTAAAGAAAAATAATTCCTTTAAAGTTTCAGGTGCTTTTCATAAAAATGGTTCAAAGAGATGTGGTAAATCCTTAAACCAACCAATGACACAGAAGGGAACATAACACGACCTTGATGATTTAGACTGTTATTAAGAATATGCACTTGTACTTGCCAAAGTGCCCCAGGGCTGCATTTTCTTGTTTTGTTTTTATTTTTGTTCCATTTTTGAAGGGAGAGCCAGCAAGTTATTAAGGTGCCTCCAGGCCCACTGCACCCAATTTCTGTTGATTTTTCTTTTAAAAACCTCTCATCTGATATTGCTGGGAACCTCCATCACCAATGGACCAGAAGGAATCAACCTGAATTAGTTTGCAACAAAGACGTGACTTTATAACCATATGGCTACAAGCTTTGTTTATCACGAAATCTAAAAATCTGTAACCATCATCCACATACTGATTCCCTTTCATCTTTCTTCTCCCAAGATGAAAATTGAAGTTAATAAAATTTAAAGTTGTCCAGATAAACTCAGACAGGCAAAAGCAGGGTGCAGGCATTTCTAAAGAAGTCATTTGCCTCCAATTATTGTAAGCAACCCTCTTTGCCATAAGTCTAAGTGAGAAAAATATATCGTTAGTATAGTTAATAATACTGTACTGTGTACTTAAAAGTGGCTAGGAGAGGCGATCTTAAAATTCTCATCAGAAGGAAAAAAATTTGTAACTGAATGGTGACGGATGTTAACTGGACTTCCTGGGGTGACTGTTTTGCACTGTATACCAATAGCGAATCGTTATGTTGTACACCTGAAACTAATCTAATGGTGTATGTCAATCATACCTCAATTTAAAAAATCAGAAAGCAAAAGCTGAGTTAAGAGAAGAGGATGTGCGTGCATGTCATTGGGGGGATTTTCTGTGGAGGTTTCAACAGAGACTACAGCCACCCTGCATGCGCCTTGGATAAGAGCTCAATATGGGTTCACTTCTGGGTCCCCGGGTTCCCTGCGCGCTGTGGGGATGCTTTTATTACCTTCTGAATAGTGAGACAAGGTCAAGAGGCTGACACAAGAAGCACCCGCGCCGGAGCCGAAGATGGTCACTCTCTTGGGATCCCCACCGAAGGCCCCGACGTTCTCCTCAATCCAACGTAACGCCTGGATCTGATCCAGGAGCCCGTAGTTGCCTTTGGCCGCCTGGTCGCCGGTACTTAAAAACCCTGCGAAAGAACACAGGATATTTGGGGTTGTCACCTACAAAATATACATCAACATCGCTGCTATTTGGAAAGACATTCCACGGTTTACTTTGTTCATTCTTTACTCGTCCTTCCCATAAATGAGAAGCAACAGTGTAAGCACCCTTCCCATGGCAGGAAGGAGTATATTATGTAAATAAGAGTTACAATGGATTTTGTTTCTTTTGACACTATAATAAAGTGTCTCATCTGGGGGTTTGTATGGGGTTAACATATAAGGAGAAATGAATCTAAAATATTTACAATACACGACAATATCAGAAACCTATACACTTTACTAGATTTAAGTTATCACTCCTGTGTATATGTTGGTTTTCTTTGGGAAAACAAAAAAGACTCCTAAAAGAAGTTTTTCAGGGCAAAACAGTGTGTGTGTTGGCATCTGTGTATAAGATTGTGTGCACTGTATATAAAACCAGTATAGGTTCGCTTTTCCCCACTGAATGCCTCATTAATATCTTCATTTAACTCCTTTTAATGCTTAAATTTTAAAGTAAATTACAGCCATCATGTCATGCCACACTTAAATAGCTTAGGATGCATCTCTATTTTTCTATGTAAGGAAGATATCACAGTTACATGCAGAAACTTATAATTCTTTAATCTCAGCCAAAAGCCAGTGCATATTCAAATCTCCCCAACTGTCCCCAAAATAGCATGGGCTGGTACATTTTATTTTAAAAAATAGGAGGATTCTGTAAATTAAGCAATTAGATTTCACTCAAGGCACCAGATTCTAAATTCTTCCTTTATTTTAAAGCTGCAAATAAGGCAATACGGGCATTTAATTGTGGCAAAGTCATCAGTTTTCGAGATCTATCTCATTCCCTGTTCCTCTCACATTGCAAAAAGATCTTGACCTGGAAACTCTGTTTTCCGCTGATGTTTGAAGGCATTTTTGTGGAAGAGACACTCTCCCACTCAGATTCAAAACTATGAATATTTTATAAAGCATCCTCCAAGCTTAAATACTTGCACAAACTTTAATCCAACTTTATGTCCAAATCTCTCTTGAATAAGCCTTCTGGGGAAAAAAAAAGTCATAAAAAGTTGGGTTTGTTTTCTTTTCCACTTCCCATTCTTACCTGCCCCTACACCAAATCCCCAATTATGGTATTTTTCCTTTCTGCACCATTTCTTTATTCCAGGGGTCATGCCGTTCACCCATTTCAACGAATGCTTATTCAATAACCATGGAAAGCAGCCCCAGTGTTTATATGAAGACAGACTGAGCCAAGCCCTAAAATAACAGAAATGAGAACCAATGCCTTCAAACACATCCCTAAGCAAAGCTGACAGCAATCCAAGAGGCTCTCAGAGTACCAGCTTCTCAATACCTAAAACAAAATCATAAAGGATGAGATCTTACACCTACTGAGGAGAATGAGGCTTCCCTTCCAGAGCTTGCCTGAGTACCTGTGGGAAATGGGG
The DNA here is from genome assembly GCF_000442215.2 of Lipotes vexillifer. Classification (NCBI taxonomy): domain Eukaryota; kingdom Metazoa; phylum Chordata; class Mammalia; order Artiodactyla; family Lipotidae; genus Lipotes; species Lipotes vexillifer. The sequence continues at coordinate 575,002 of NW_006775372.1, forward strand.
GATGGGAGCCAGGAGGGGATTAGAAATGGTCTGGTTCAAAAGAAAGCAGCCAGAAGGGTTATTGTTGCTGTTATTCTAAAATCACAATAATCGGGACTCACGATAGCCTAGCCCTACAGGTAGATGCAAGATGACAACTGCCAGGTTGTACATTTAGGGCACATCGCACAAACCCATTCCCCTCTTAGGTTCCTGGGGATGGATGTGAGATTAGCTATGATGAGAGGGGGTGTTCCGATGTTTCCAGGCCCTCCTTGTTTAATTAGCAATTACTAACTAGTGCTTCATGCCCGTGAATGTTATGGGGCCTCCACATTCACCCCTCTTACGTTTTACATGCTTTCTCATAAAATGAATCACACCCTGCTTGGGAGAAAAGCCTCTTTCACCCAACTTTATGGACGGAATGGGCTTAAAATGGCAGCCTGGGTGCCGTGTAAGAACCGTAAGACAAGCCTCTCTTCCCGCATTCAGGAAAGAGGTGGTTCATTTCTAAAGGCTCCGGGAATTTTCTGGCAGAACCGTTCTGTTTTTAACTCATCCCTCCTCTGCCCACCTCCCTCCTACTCTCTGCTCTCACGGAATGACCTAGTCGCTTACTGTTTATGGGGAGGATTTGCAACAGATGGTAAATCGCGAGGCTTTATGAAATCAGAGCCCCTCCGTCCCCAGCAAAACATGACTTGTAAAACCTCTCCAACGGCGGGCTCATTAATCTTCCATACCCTGGCAAATCTGACTTCTCCTAAGAGCAGCCCATGGAAAGCCTTGATATTGGCAATTCTGCTCGCCCTTCAAAAGTCCTGAGGGAAACAGCTCTCCACGTGTCTCTGAACTTGAGCAAAGGAACGTGGGTTTTTTGGAAGCTGGTGTTTCCATAGCGTCTGCCGTGGAATCTTCATTTACTGCAACATCCAGGGATTGCTTTTTTTTGTTGTTGTTCTTTTTAAAAATTGAAATGATAAGCAGGTCAGAGTCTCCTCTGCAGGGACAGAATGAATGCAAGTCATTTTATGTTCCCTATGACAGCATATTCCTTTCCGATTCTGACCGTCAAAACACCGTGTTCGATATAACCCAGACAGAGGATGTGTGTGGGTTTCCTAGCGTGGGACTGTATGAACAACAATATGATAGCAGCGCATCAACTGGGAAGCAAACACACACATTATCAAACATCGAAGCATCCGCAGAAATCAGTTTCCCAGATGAGCAGATAACTTTCCCTGACTGGCTAACGCCAGTGATTTTAAACAAACAGCTCCTTTCATGGACAAACATTCTTGGACCCCAAATCCCCTCAGCATTTCAGCTGATGAAACATTGGTTTTTGAGATTTACTGTCTCTGAACTGAAGCTTGTAAAGCAGTAAGCCGTTACCACTCCCCACACACAACTGAACAACGAAAGAGACACACAAAGGAGACCGTTTGAATTCACACAGATTAATGACTAGATTGATGCTGAGTTTCACTCAAAGTAGTGGAAGGAACAAAATACACACACAAATACACGGGATATGTTGAGTGGCTGTGCAGTTATTTTAAAACTTGGCTCACGGAAAAGATGCTTAAAAACCCAAAATCCCATTTCCCACCTGCATGTTGAATGAAATGAATATAACGCACGTTGTATTTGGTCTCAATATTGCTGTAGAATAGAAAGTTTCAGGGTTTTAGCATAGCCAGTCATGATCTAAATGGTTCGCCTTCATTTGAATTGCAGGGGTTTAGGAGAATGATTCTGGGCCACATGGTTTTCCGTCCACTTCAGGTCAACAGTAAGAAACCCAGAGGAGTCTGATGTGGCTGGATTTTGGTTCATTTTAACATGACTTTAATGCCACAAAGGACTTTATCTCTTAGGAAATAATTCATTACATAAGCACAGTAGGCATTTTTTTGATGACCATTACACAGACAATAATTACTAAGTGAATACAGAAAAATATCTTTTATATTTTCAGGGTGTGTATTCACCTGTAATTCGCAGAATTAATCTAGGGTCTCAGCTATATTTCTAAAAGAATTCTATGTATGCGTGCATATATATGTATACGTTTGCATAATGCCCTATTTTGATTATTTGGTTTCTTTGCAGTAGCAGGAGCATTTGCAAAATACAGCAAATCACTAGCCTTTATTATATCAGAATCCCTCCCTCATATTTGTATATATATGTGTGCAGACATATATATACATATATACACACACACACACATATACACATATATATACATACACACACATATGTGTGTGTATTTGAATGTACATGTGTATTTGAGTGTCTGTGTGTGTGTGTATTCACACACACAATATTTAATTTAATGGAGTAAAAGCGAAAAGGAAATGTTTAAATGAAATTGTTTCAATGAGAATAGACAGAATTTACTTTAGGTCACACAAATGAGCCCAAACAGAAATCTGTGTAATGAGAATTACAGCAGAGGTAGAAATGTGAAAAAGAGGCCAATAAATGCACATCTATATTCTTGGATGTTTACAGAAAGTTACTCCCTGGGTGCGTTTATTACAAGGTGAAAGTGAAGTTTTCTTATTGGAAAACCATTTATGACTTAACAAAAGGGCACAGATTCTAAAGGATAGGATGAAAGGGAAGGGGGGGGTATACATTCAAATTCTGCAGGCGTGATAGGCAAAGCTAATTGAAATTGTGTCTGTTTTTAGTTTTCATTCTACTTAAAAATGACACGAGTCATAACTGATGCTGCTTCTATGGTATCTCATCATCAGCTCAGTATCACACAGCGCTATTTCCAATGTCAGTAGAATAAATCGAAGACGCTTATGAAGGACCCACGATTTCTACAGCATATAGGTTTCCAAACCTGAGGCCCATGATGTTATTAGTGGGATTCCCTACA